>NC_134024.1:41039823-41225950 GCF_040712315.1 Castanea sativa | reverse complement strand
GATCCAAAATAACTTACCAAAAGACAAAAATACTCCAAACAAACCATGCCTTTTGAATTTGCATCAAGTGTTACGTGTCCTCAGCTAATAAATTTGCGTCAACATTTTTTTTTACAAATAAATTTGGTTTCCTATTTTTTTACAAATTCAAGGTAAAAAAATCCCGATTTTTTAGGTATTTTAGTAATATGCCAGCACTATTTTACATTAAATTTTTTTTTAAGATTTAATTAAATATTTTTATCCCCGAAATTATGCCTATTATTTAGATACCAAAGCGAGAATGATACTGGAGAACTTATCTTTGAAGATAAAATTTTAAAATTGTGGTGAAAATTGCTTCTAAATAATAGACTAACTTTTAGAGGTAAAAACCTACACCCTTAAATATATCTTATATTTGATAGTTTAAAATGTTACCTCATTTTAAATTTTAAAATTTTAAAAATTTGTAAATTTTACTCTGATCCAAAATAACTTACCAAAAGACAAAAAGAATCTAAACAAACCATGCCTTTTGAATTTGCATCAAGTGTTACGTGTCCTCGCTAATAAATTTGCCTCAACGTTTTTTTTTTACAAATAAATTTGGTTTCCTATTTTTTTACAAATTCAAGGGGAAAAAAAATCCCGATTTTGTAGGTATTTTAATAATATGCCAGCACTATTTTACATTAAAATTTGTTTTTAAAGATTTAAGTAAATATTTTTATCCCAAAAATTTTGCCTATTATTTAGATACTATAGCGACAATGATACTAGAGAACTTATCTTTGAAGATAAAATTTTAAAATTGTGGTGAAAATTGCTTCTCCATAATAGACTAACTTTTAGGCGTAAAAACCTACACCCTTAAATATATCTTATATTTGATAGTTTAAAATGTTACTTCATTTTAAATTTTAAAATTTTAAAAATTTGTAAAATTTAATTTGATCCAAAATAACTTACCAAAAGACAAAAATACTCCAAACAAAACCATGCCTTTTGAATTTGCATCAAGTGTTACGTGTCCTCGCTTAATAAATTTGCGTCAACATTTTTTTTTACAAATAAATTTGGTTTCCTATTTTTTTACAAATTCAAGGTAAAAAAATCCCGATTTTTTAGGTATTTTAGTAATATGCCAGCACTATTTTACATTAAATTTTTTTTTAAGATTTAAGTAAATATTTTTATCCCTGAAATTATGCCTATTATTTAGATACCAAAGCGAGAATGATACTGGAGAACTTATCTTTGAAGATAAAATTTTAAAATTGTGGTGAAAATTGCTTCTAAATAATAGACTAACTTTTAGAGGTAAAAACCTACACCCTTAAATATATCTTATATTTGATAGTTTAAAATGTTACCTCATTTTAAATTTTAAAATTTTAAAAATTTGTAAAATTTAATCTGATCCAAAATAACTTACCAAAATACAAAAAGACTCTAAACAAACCATGCCTTTTGAATTTGCATCAAGTGTTACGTGTCCTCGCTAATAAATTTGCCTCAACGTTTTTTTTTACAAATAAATTTGGTTTCCTATTTTTTTACAAATTCAAGGGAAAAAAAATCCCGATTTTTTAGGTATTTTAATAATATGCCAGCACTATTTTACATTAAAATTTGTTTTTAAAGATTTAAGTAAATATTTTTATCCCAAAAATTTTGCCTATTATTTAGATACTATAGCGACAATGATACTAGAGAACTTATCTTTGAAGATAAAATTTTAAAAATGTGGTGAAAATTGCTTCTACATAATAGACTAACTTTTAGGCGTAAAAACCTACACCCGTAAATATATCTTATATTTGATAGTTTAAAATTTTACTTCATTTTAAATTTTAATATTTTAAAAATTGGTAAAATTTAATTTGATCCAAAATAACTTACCAAAAGACAAAAATACTCCAAACAAACCATGCCTTTTGAATTTGCATCAAGTGTTACGTGTCCTCGCTAATAAATTTGCGTCAACATTTTTTTTTACAAATAAATTTGGTTTCCTATTTTTTTACAAATTCAAGGTAAAAAAATCCCGATTATTTAGGTATTTTAGTAATATGCCAGCACTATTTTACATTAAATTTTTTTTTAAGATTTAAGTAAATATGTTTATCCCTGAAATTATGCCTATTATTTAGATACCAAAGCGAGAATGATACTGGAGAACTTATCTTTGAAGATAAAATTTTAAAATTGTGGTGAAAATTGCTTCTAAATAATAGACTAACTTTTAGAGGTAAAAACCTACACCCTTAAATATATCTTATATTTGATAGTTTAAAATGTTACCTCATTTTAAATTTTAAAATTTTAAAAATTTGTAAAATTTAATCTGATCCAAAATAACTTACCAAAATACAAAAAGACTCTAAACAAACCATGCCTTTTGAATTTGCATCAAGTGTTACGTGTCCTCGCTTAATAAATTTGCCTCAACGTTTTTTTTTACAAATAAATTTGGTTTCCTATTTTTTTAAAAATTCAAGGGAAAAAAAAATCCCGATTTTTTAGGTATTTTAATAATATGCCAGCACTATTTTACATTAAAATTTGTTTTTAAAGATTTAAGTAAATATTTTTATCCCAAAAATTTTGCCTATTATTTAGATACTATAGCGACAATGATACTAGAGAACTTATCTTTGAAGATAAAATTTTAAAAATGTGGTGAAAATTGCTTCTACATAATAGACTAACTTTTAGGCGTAAAAACCTACACCCTTAAATATATCTTATATTTGATAGTTTAAAATGTTACTTCATTTTAAATTTTAATATTTTAAAAATTGGTAAAATTTAATTTGATCCAAAATAACTTACCAAAAGACAAAAATACTCCAAACAAACCATGCCTTTTGAATTTGCATCAAGTGTTACGTGTCCTCAGTTAATAAATTTGCGTCAACATTTTTTTTTACAAATAAATTTGGTTTCCTATTTTTTTACAAATTCAAGGTAAAAAAATCCCGATTTTTTAGGTATTTTAGTAATATGCCAGCACTATTTTACATTAAATTTTTTTTTTAAGATTTAAGTAAATATTTTTATCCCTGAAATTATGCCTATTATTTAGATACCAAAGCGAGAATGATAGTGGAGAACTTATCTTAGAAGATAAAATTTTAAAATTGTGGTGAAAATTGCTTCTAAATAATAGACTAACTTTTAGAGGTAAAAACCTACACCCTTAAATATATCTTATATTTGATAGTTTAAAATGTTACCTCATTTTAAATTTTAAAATTTTAAAAATTTGTAAAATTTAATCTGATCCAAAATAACTTACCAAAAGACAAAAAGACTCTAAACAAACCATGCCTTTTGAATTTGCATCAAGTGTTACGTGTCCTCGCTAATAAATTTGCCTCAACGTTTTTTTTTTTTACAAATAAATTTGGTTTCCTATTTTTTTACAAATTCAAGGGGAAAAAAATCCCGATTTTGTAGGTATTTTAATAATATGCCAGCACTATTTTACATTAAAATTTGTTTTTAAAGATTTAAGTAAATATTTTTATCCCAAAAATTTTGCCTATTATTTAGATACTATAGCGACAATGATACTAGAGAACTTATCTTTGAAGATAAAATTTTAAAATTGTGGTGAAAATTGCTTCTCCATAATAGACTAACTTTTAGGCGTAAAAACCTACACCCTAAAATATATCTTATATTTGATAGTTTAAAATGTTACTTCATTTTAAATTTTAAAATTTTAAAAATTGGTAAAATTTAATTTGATCCAAAATAACTTACCAAAAGACAAAAATACTCCAAACAAACCATGCCTTTTGAATTTGCATCAAGTGTTATGTGTCCTCAGTTAATAAATTTGCGTCAACATTTTTTTTTACAAATAAATTTGGTTTCCTATTTTTTTACAAATTCAAGGGAAAAAAATCACGATTTTTAGGTATTTTAATAATATGCCAGCACTATTTTACATTAAATTTTTTTTAAATATTTAAGTAAATATTTTTATCCCTGAAATTATGCCTATTATTTAGATACCAAAGCGAGAATGATATTGGAGAACTTATCTTTGAAGATAAAATTTTAAAATTGTGGTGAAAATTGCTTCTAAATAATAGACTAACTTTTAGGGGTAAAAACCTACACCCTTAAATATATCTTATATTTGATAGTTTAAAATGTTACCTCATTTTAAATTTTAAAATTTTAAAAATTGGTAAAATTTAATCTGATCCAAAATAACTTACCAAAAGACAAAAAGACTCTAAACAAACCATGCCTTTTGAATTTGCATCAAGTGTTACGTGTCCTCAGTTAATAAATTTGCATCAACGTTTTTTTTTACAAATAAATTTGGTTTCCTATTTTTTTACAAATTCAAGGGAAAAAAATCCCGATTTTGTAGGTATTTTAATAATATGCCAGCACTATTTTACATTAAAATTTGTTTTTAAAGATTTAAGTAAATATTTTTATCCCAAAAATTTTGCCTATTATTTAGATACTATAGCGAGAATGATACTAGAGAACTTATCTTTGAAGATAAAATTTTAAAATTGTGGTGAAAATTGCTTCTACATAATAGACTAACATTTAGGCATAAAAACCTACACCCTTAAATATATCTTATATTTGATAGTTTAAAATGTTACTTCATTTTAAATTTTAAAATTTTAAAAATTGGTAAAATTTAATTTGATCCAAAATAACTTACCAAAAGACAAAAATACTCCAAACAAACCATGCCTTTTGAATTTGCATCAAGTGTTACGTGTCCTCAGTTAATAAATTTGCGTCAACATTTTTTTTTACAAATAAATTTGGTTTCCTATTTTTTTACAAATTCAAGGGAAAAAATCCCGATTTTTTATGTATTTTAATAATATGCCAGCACTATTTTACATTAAATTTTGTTTTAAGATTTAAGTAAATATTTTTATCCCTAAAATTATGCCTATTATTTAGATACCAAAGCGAGAATGATACTGGAGAACTTATCTTTGAAGATAAAATTTTAAAATTGTGGTGAAAATTGCTTCTAAATAATAGACTAACTTTTAGGGGTAAAAACCTACACCCTTAAATATATCTTATATTTGATAGTTTAAAATGTTCCCTCATTTTAAATTTAAAAATTTTAAAAATTGGTAAAATTTAATCTGATCCAAAAAAACTTACCAAAAGACAAACAGACTTCAAACAAACCATGCCTTCTGAATTTGCATCAAGTGTTACGTGTCCTCAGTTAAAAAATTTGCACCAACGTTTTTTTTTTTTTTTTTTAGGGTGGTGAGTCCTTCAACGTTGGTTTCCTAATATGTCAAAAAAATGTTTTAAGTATATATTTTTATTCCTAAAATTTTGCCTATTATTTAGATACTAAAGCAAGAATGATACTGGGGAACTTATCTTTAAAGATAAAATTTTAAAATTGTGGTGAAAATTGCTTCTAAATAATAGACTAACTTTTAGGGGTAAAAACCTACACCCTTAAATATCTCTTATATTTGATAGCTTAAAATGTTACTTCATTTTAAATTTTAAAATTTTAAAAATTGGTAAAATTTAATCTGATCCAAAATAACTTACCAAAAGACAAAAAGACTCTAAACAAACCATGCCTTTTGAATTTGCATCAAGTGTTACGTGTCCTCAGTTAATAAATTTGCATCAACGTTTTTTTTTACAAATAAATTTGGTTTCCTATTTTTTTACAAATTCAAGGGAAAAAAATCCCGATTTTTTAGGTATTTTAATAATATGCCAGCACTATTTTACATTAAAATTTGTTTTTAAAGATTTAAGTAAATATTTTTATCCCAAAAATTTTGCCTATTATTTAGATACTATAGCGACAATGATACTAGAGAACTTATCTTTGAAGATAAAATTTTAAAATTATGGTGAAAATTGCTTCTACATAATAGACTAACTTTTAGGCGTAAAAACCTACACCCTTAAATATATCTTATATTTGATAGTTTAAAATGTTACTTCATTTTAAATTTTAAAATTTTAAAAATTGGTAAAATTTAATTTGATCCAAAATAACTTACCAAAAGACAAAAATACTCCAAACAAACCATGCCTTTTGAATTTGCATCAAGTGTTACGTGTCCTCAGTTAATAAATTTGCGTCAACATTTTTTTTTACAAATAAATTTGGTTTCCTATTTTTTTACAAATTCAAGGTAAAAAAATCCCGATTTTTTAGGTATTTTAGTAATATGCCAGCACTATTTTACATTAAATTTTTTTTTAAGATTTAAGTAAATATTTTTATCCCTGAAATTATGCCTATTATTTAGATACCAAAGCGAGAATGATACTGGAGAACTTATCTTTGAAGATAAAATTTTAAAATTGTGGTGAAAATTGCTTCTAAATAATAGACTAACTTTTAGAGGTAAAAACGCCAACATCCTTAAATATATCTTATATTTGATAGTTTAAAATGTTACCTCATTTTAAAATTTAAAAATTTGTAAAATTTAATCTGATCCAAAATAACTTACCAAAAGACAAAAAGACTCTAAACAAACCATGCCTTTTGAATTTGCATCAAGTGTTACGTGTCCTCAGTTAATAAATTTGCCTCAACGTTTTTTTTTTTCAAATAAATTTGGTTTCCTATTTTTTTACAAATTCAAGGGAAAAAAAATCCCGATTTTTTAGGTATTTTAATAATATGCCAGCACTATTTTACATTAAAATTTGTTTTTAAAGATTTAAGTAAATATTTTTATCCCAAAAATTTTGCCTATTATTTAGATACTATAGCGAGAATGATACTAGAGAACTTATCTCTGAAGATAAAATTTTAAAATTGTGGTGAAAATTGCTTCTCCATAATAGACTAACTTTTAGGCGTAAAAACCTACACCCTTAAATATATCTTATATTTGATAGTTTAAAATGTTACTTCATTTTAAATTTTAAAATTTTAAAAATTGGTAAAATTTAATTTGATCCAAAATAACTTACCAAAAGACAAAAATACTCCAAACAAACCATTCCTTTTGAATTTGCATCAAGTGTTACGTGTCCTCAGTTAATAAATTTGCGTCAACATTTTTTTTTACAAATAAATTTGGTTTCCTATTTTTTTACAAATTCAAGGTAAAAAAATCCCGATTTTTTAGGTATTTTAGTAATATGCCAGCACTATTTTACATTAAATTTTTTTTTAAGATTTAAGTAAATATTTTTATCCCTAAAATTATGCCTATTATTTAGATACCAAAACGAGAATGATACTGGAGAACTTATCTTTGAAGATAAAATTTTAAAATTGTGGTGAAAATTGCTTCTAAATAATAGACTAACTTTTAGAGGTAAAAACCTACACCCTTAAATATATCTTATATTTGATAGTTTAAAATGTTACCTCATTTTAAATTTTAAAATTTTAAAAATTTGTAAAATTTAATCTGATCCAAAATAACTTACCAAAAGACAAAAAGACTCTAAACAAACCATGCCTTTTGAATTTGCATCAAGTGTTACGTGTCCTCGCTAATAAATTTGCCTCAACGTTTTTTTTTTACAAATAAATTTGGTTTCCTATTTTTTTACAAATTCAAGGGAAAAAAAATCCCGATGTTGTAGGTATTTTAATAATATGCCAGCACTATTTTACATTAAATTTTTTTTTTAAAGATTTAAGTAAATATTTTTATCCCAAAAATTTTGCCTATTATTTAGATACTATAGCGAGAATGATACTAGAGAACTTATCTTTGAAGATAAAATTTTAAAATTGTGGTGAAAATTGCTTCTAAATAATAGACTAACTTTTAGGGGTAAAAACCTACACCCTTAAATATCTCTTATATTTGATAGCTTAAAATGTTACTTCATTTTAAATTTTAAAATTTTAAAAATTGGTAAAATTTAATCTGATCCAAAATAACTTACCAAAAGACAAAAAGACTCTAAACAAACCATGCCTTTTGAATTTGCATCAAGTGTTACGTGTCCTCAGTTAATAAATTTGCATCAACGTTTTTTTTTTACAAATAAATTTGGTTTCCTATTTTTTTACAAATTCAAGGGAAAAAAAATCCCGATTTTTTAGGTATTTTAGTAATATGCCAGCACTATTTTACATTAAATTTTTTTTTAAGATTTAAGTAAATATTTTTATCCCTGAAATTATGCCTATTATTTAGATACCAAAGCGAGAATGATACTGGAGAACTTATCTTTGAAGATAAAATTTTAAAATTGTGGTGAAAATTGCTTCTAAATAATAGACTAACTTTTAGAGGTAAAAACCTACACCCTTAAATATATCTTATATTTGATAGTTTAAAATGTTACCTCATTTTAAATTTTAAAATTTTAAAAATTTGTAAAATTTAATCTGATCCAAAATAACTTACCAAAAGACAAAAAGACTCTAAACAAACCATGCCTTTTGAATTTGCATCAAGTGTTACGTGTCCTCAGTTAATAAATTTGCCTCAACGTTTTTTTTTTACAAATAAATTTGGTTTCCTATTTTTTTACAAATTCAAGGGAAAAAAAATCCCGATTTTGTAGGTATTTTAATAATATGCCAGCACTATTTTACATTAAAATTTGTTTTTAAAGATTTAAGTAAATATTTTTATCCCAAAAATTTTGCCTATTATTTAGATACTATAGCGACAATGATACTAGAGAACTTATCTTTGAAGATAAAATTTTAAAATTGTGGTGAAAATTGCTTCTCCATAATAGACTAACTTTTAGGCGTAAAAACCTACACCCTTAAATATATCTTATATTTGATAGTTTAAAATGTTACTTCATTTTAAATTTTAAAATTTTAAAAATTGGTAAAATTTAATTTGATCCAAAATAACTTACCAAAAGACAAAAATACTCCAAACAAACCATGCCTTTTGAATTTGCATCAAGTGTTAC
The DNA here is from genome assembly GCF_040712315.1 of Castanea sativa. Lineage (NCBI taxonomy): Eukaryota > Viridiplantae > Streptophyta > Magnoliopsida > Fagales > Fagaceae > Castanea > Castanea sativa. Next base: position 41,217,070 of record NC_134024.1, on the reverse strand, counting down.
GTGTCCTCAGTTAATAAATTTGCGTCAACATTTTTTTTTACAAATAAATTTGGTTTCCTATTTTTTTACAAATTCAAGGGAAAAAAATCCCGATTTTTTAGGTATTTTAATAATATGCCAGCACTATTTTACATTAAATTTTTTTTTAAGATTTAAGTAAATATTTTTATTCCTAAAATTGTGCCTATTATTTAGATACCAAAGCGAGAATGATACTGGAGAACTTATCTTTGAAGATAAAATTTTAAAATTGTGGTGAAAATTGCTTCTAAATAATAGACTAACTTTTAGGGGTAAAAACCTACACCCTTAAATATATCTTATATTTGATAGTTTAAAATGTTACCTCATTTTAATTTTAAAAATTGGTAAAATTTAATCTGATCCAAAAAAACTTACCAAACGACAAACAGACTTCAAACAAACCATGCCTTTTGAATTTGCATCAAGTGTTACGTGTCCTCAGTTAAAAAATTTGCACCAACGTTTTTTTTTTTTTTTTTTAGGGTGGTGAGTCCTTCAACGTTGGTTTCCTAATATGTCAAAAAAAATATTTAAGTAAATATTTTTATCCCTAAAATTATGCCTATTATTTAGATACTAAAGCAAGAATGATACTGGGGAACTTATCTTTAAAGATAAAATTTTAAAATTGTGGTGAAAATTGCTTCTAAATAATAGACTAACTTTTAGTGGTAAAAACCTACACCCTTAAATATCTCTTATATTTTATAGCTTAAAATGTTACTTCATTTAAAATTTTAAAAATTGGTAAAATTTAATTTGATCCAAAATAACTTACCAACAGACAAAAAGACTCTAAACAAACCATGCCTTTTGAATTTGCATCAAGTGTTACGTGTCCTCAATTAATAAATTTGCATCAACGTTTTTTTTTATTTTTTATGGGGGGTGGTGAGTCCTTCAACATTGGTTTCCTTTTTTTTTTTTTTACAAAAATAACTAAAAAATATCTTACCATATTTTTAGTTTTTTTCATGGATTTTTTTTATTAAGTGTCTATCTTTTAAGATTATAATAACTTCACTAGCCTCTGAGCACGCTCATGCTCAGAGGCTAGTATATATAAATATATATATATATATATATATATATATATATGTATATATATATATATATATATACTACTATTTAAAGGTTTTCTTGTTTGGACTGGGTTTTTTTTTTTTTTTTTTTTTTCAAAATACCCCTACACCCTTAAGTTTAAGTAGAGACATTAAAGGATAGTCTGGTAAAAATATATGTCTAACTTGCACTAAAATATTGCCTACAAAATAGAAACACTTTTTCACTAATCCACTTCTTCAAAGCAACTATACATTCATTCATTTATTTATTTATTTATTTTTAAAATAGAAAATGGATATAAATTATTAAATATCTTACTCTAACGGACCCATGTTTTACTCTTAAAAGCTTATTTTATTATGTCAAGTGTCAACAATATTTTGCACTTTTCAATTACCAACCAAAATATTTTTTCCCGTTTTTACAGCCGATTAAATTTATCATGCTTTATTGTTTTACTCCTAGAAAATTTATACTACTATTTACGCGGTTGCACCTCTTTGGAGAGGATTTTTTTTTTTTGTTCCAAAATACCCCTACATCCCTAGGTTTAAGTAGATACAAAACTAAAGGATAGTTTGGTAAATAATTTTTTTTTTGTCTAAAATACCCCTACAGCCTATGTTTAAGTAGGGGCAAAACTTGGTAAAAATAGTTCTTTAACTTCCATGTAAAACACTATCTATAAAATAGGAGCACACTTCCAGTACACTTACGTTAGTTTTCAAACTCAAATTGCTTCTTCTTCAGTTATGCAATTCTCTCAATTCTATGTTTTCAAACTCCTTTCACCCACCCCTTTGCTTCAGATTTCAATACAAATGACAACCGCAACAACATAAATTTGAGGTAAGCTTTTTCTTATATCAAATCTCAGCCCTCTCTCTCTCTAATCTCAATTTTTTGTGTTCAATGATGACTGCACGAACTGATTTTGGACTATATGGAACAGGTTTTATTTCTATATGCATGAAGTTTGTTTCCCTCATGTTCATTTTTTAAGTCTGATTTTTTTTTTTTTTTTTTTGGGCCATATGGAAGAGGTTCTATTTTTTTTTTTTTGCCACCAAGCTTAATGCCTTGTCATCATAACGCTCAGGGTTGAAGGTTGTTTCCCTCAGGTTAGGTACTTTTTTTTTTTTTGTGAAAGTCTTGGATTATGGTTTAGATACTAAAAGGACTCCACTTTGTTAACATTATCATTTTCATTTCATTATCTTATCTTTTCTTTTCTTTTTTTATTTTTCTTTTCTTTTATTATATCATTAACTTACCTTATCTTTTCTTTATTATTTTTTTTTTGCTTGAAGTACAAAAAAAAAAAAAAATTTTAAACCAACGTTGATGGTTTTTTTTTTTTTTTTTGCTTGAAGTTGCAAAAAAATAGGAAACCAACGTTAATGGATTTTATAGGAAATCAAGGTTGATGGATTTTATTTTTCTTTTCTTTTATGTGGACAGTTTGATGGGTGTTTAAGTATTTTCTCTAATTAATAAGAATGATATATATTGATTTTTTTTTCTTTGTGGTTATCAGGTTTGGCTCATTATTTTAGTGTATGTGTTCTAAATGGTGCCCTCTCTTCCTCTTATTATTTTTGTTTGTTGTTTTTCTTACATTTAAACCTTACTCTCTTTTTTTGTATTTTTTTAGGGTGACATATCAGCAATTTGGTTAGATTGCGTAGCAGAAACATTGGATGAATTCAGGTGAACGAAATGGTAGTCAATCTATGAAGTAGTTGTTAGAAAACATTTTTTGTAATATAAATATCCTACCTTATGAAATTTAATATTGTTCTTTTTTGTGCCTTTTATTGCACATTTGATGACTTTGTATTCAATTGTCATATATGCAAATTTGCTAAAGCAAGAATGATATTGGATAACTTATCTATAAAGATAAAATTTTAAAATTGTGGTGAAAATTGCCAATATGAATTTGCATCAACATTTTTCTTTTGAGGGTGGTCAGTCCTTTAGCGTTGCTTTCCTATTTTTTTGCAACTTCAAAAAAAAAAAAAAAATCCATCACCATTGGGTTGCTATTTTTTTCAACTTCAAGCAAAAAAAAAAAAAAAATCCATCAACGTTGGTTTCTTATATTTTTTATTTATTTTTCTTTTCTTTTATAATATCATTATCTTACCTTATCTTCTCTTTTTCTTTTTTTTTCTTGAAGTACAAAAAAAAATTAAACCAACGTTGATGGTTTTTTTTTTTTTTTTTTGCTTGAAGTTGCAAAAAAATAGAAAACCAATGTTGATGGATTTTATTTTTCTTTTCTTTTATTTGGAAAGTTTGATGGGTGTTTAAGTATTTTCTCTAATTAATAGGAATGATATATATTGATTTTTTTTTTCTTTGTGGTTATCAGGCTTGGCTCATTATTTTAGTGTATGTGTTCTAAATGGTGCCCTCTCTTCCTCTTATTATTTTTGTTTGTTGTTTTTCTTACATTTAAACCTTACTCTCTTTTTTTTGTATTTTTTTTAGGGTGACATATCAACAATTTGGTTAGATTGCGTAGCAGAAACATTGGATGAATTCGGATGAACAAAATGGTAGTCAATCTATGAAGTAGTTGTTAGAAAACGTTTTTTGTAATATAAATATCCTACCTTATGAAATTTAATATTGTTCTTTTTTGTGCCTTTCATTGCACATTTGATGACTTTGTAAGCAATTGTCATATATGCAAATTTGCTAAAGCACGAATAATACTGGATAACTTATCTATATGCAAATTTTTTTTTTTTAGGGTGGTCAGTCCTTTAACGTTGCTTTCCTATTTTTTTACAACTTCAAACAAAAGAAAATCCATCACCATTGGTTTCCTATTTTTTTGCAACTTCAATCAACAAAAAAAAAAACCATCAACGTTGATTTCCTTTTTTTTTTTGCAACTTCAAGCAAAAAAAAAAAAAAACCATCAACGTTGGTTTCCTTCTTCTTTTTTTGCAACTTCAAGCAAAAAAAAAAAATCTTATTTTTTAGGTATTTTAATAATACTAGCCTCTGAGCACGCGCTCACGTGCGTGCTCAGAAAATTTTCTATTTTTTGGGTAAGGGTTAATTTAGAGCATTTATTATAATTTGGGAGTACTACATTTTCCAATCACAAAAAAAAAAAACCTAGAGGTGTGATGAAAAATTATTTCACTTGCTAACGCATAATACTCATCACACCCCTAGGTTTTTTTTTTGTGATTGGAAAATGTAGTACTCCCAAATTATAATAAATGCTCTAAATTAACTCTTACCCAAAAAATTGAAGGGCCTCTGAGCACGCGCATGAGCACGTGCTCAAAGACTAGTGACTTTAATTTGCCAGCCACGTTTTCCACTTATCCAATTACTAAATTCAATTTTTTTCCCTCTTTCAACAAATTGTAAACTAAATTCAAACTTTTTAAGAGATAAACTTATACAATTATTATTTTTTATTGGCAGAAATTATCACAACAATTGCTAACCATGTTTTCCACTTTCTCAATTACCAAAAAAAAAAAAAAGATTCCCTTTTACTACAGGTTAGAACTTCCAATACACACCAAAAAAAAAAAAAAAACATTGTCACTTTCTAATCTTCATTTGTCTCTTGAATTCTCACAAAGTTGTTAGGTTCTCAGGTTTGTAGATTTAACTCTGTTGGATTTGATTATTCATTTCATGTATCATCAATTGAATTCAACTTAAATTCGTAGTTTTGCTGTTTGATCTCCATAAATTATTTGGTTTTCATTTTCATTGTCTTTTCTTTTGTGAGTTAGTAGGTGTAAAGGAACCTTTTGAAGCAACCCAAGTTTGAGAACAAACAGTAAGACGAGCAGACAAGGTATAGTTTGAATTTGTGTTTTCAAATTTTGTAGCTTTAATGGATTGGTAATTTTCCTATCTATGATTCTATATAGGGTGAAAATGGTTCTTGAAGGGTTTTAATACATAGTTTGTTTTTTTTCCATAAAAATGTACTTTCAAAAAATACTTGTTGGTTAAACATAAATAAGAATGGATTTTTTAAAAGTGAAAATCGAGTGTCAATTTAAACAATTTCTTTAATTTAATAAAATTTTCTGCTATTGTAGAAAAAAAAAATTCAAACAAAAAGTCAGCACTAGGATTCAACAGAATGGTACGTTTACAGATAATTTATAGGACTGAAATAAAAAAATCCCTTCACATATTTTTCAACTATATTCTGTTCCTTTTTTTTTTCATTCAAAACTTCACTAAATTTGTTTCCAATTTTTAATATCTTCTTTACTTTTTTTATTGCATTAAAATACTCTCTTTTTATTTTTTGGAAATTTGGATTTATGCTATTTTTAGGTGACTGAGAACCTTGGAAAATGAATGGAAATTTGAAATATTTATAATTCGTTAATTGTTGAAGATTCTTTTTTCTAGCAACCAAAACGGTATTATTAGTAACTCACTTTTTAATTTATTTACAAGTTGATTTGGTAAATTAAGAAGGGTGATTTGGGATTTGCTCTGCCAAATTCTCAAAGACAATTAAAGACACATCTTCCTCTTCTTTCTTCTGTATTTTGGTTGATGGGGTGGTTGAAAATGGATATAGGTGCTTCGGCAATAATGCACATAACAACTCATTCATCTAAGTAATGAACTTATGCAATTGAATATCAAGGATTCATATAAGTTTTTGTATGTTTTATTTTGTGATTTAATAGTCTTGACATCAAAATAAATGTCCCTAACCTCAGTGAATACAGATTATAATTTTAATGTGATATATGTATATGAATGGTGCTAACATATATTTTTGTTATATATTACTAGCCTCTGAGCAACGTGCATGCTCAGAGGATCTTCTATTTTTTTGAGGAAAAAATTAATAATTTGTATTCATTATAATTTGGAATTACTACATTTTTCAATCACAAAAAACCTAGGAGTGTGATAAGTATTATGCATTACAGGTGAAATAATTTTTCATCACACTTGTAAGTTTTTTGTGATTCAAAAATGTAGTGATTCCAAATTATGATGAATGCAAAATATTAACTTTTTCTCAAAAAAATAGAAAATCCTCTGAGCACGTGCTCAGAGGCTAGTATATTATAAATTTCCCAGTCTTAAGTGGTGAAACTTTTATGTTCAAACTTTGGTCTCCTAACGATGAAATCATGGTTTCATCTCTCAAATGATCAATTAAGAGTGATCGCATATAGGCAATCTAAAGTCCAATGCAATAGAGAATTGGCATTTTTGTATGCAATAACAAAAGGTGTGGCGTTTGTTGTACGTAGTGTGTTCGCTGTGTTTTTATAACTTGAAAATGTGACTTTAAATCAAGTTTTACACAGCATAAAACAAGTTTTTTCCTTACAATAATAATGAGCAGGAAAAGAGCATAAAACAAAAGAGAAACAAATGATACAAGAATTTGCAAGAAGCTTAGAGGACACGGTTTTATTTAAATTTTAAAAGACAAGGATACGGACATATGTCTCCAATTGCCACAAATACTAAAGATGTACTTCAAGCACCTATGGCAAATGACTATATCAGTCCACACAAAGAACATAGAAAAAGATAACGGTATGATATGATATGATATGATATGATAGGAATTAGCATTGTAATAGATCCTCTAGCTATTTTGATGTGCTCTTTCACATCTAGTTGTCGAGCTCCCTTATGATTGGGATCACAATTTCTGGTGACAATGGCTTTTCAATGAAATTGTCCGCTCCAGCAGCAAGAAATTCTTGTTGGTCCCTTTCATCAAAAAATGCAGTGATCCCCAAAATCTTGCTTTGGGCACCCATGGCACGAATCTGCTTAGCAGTCTAACATAATAGATGGAACAGGATATTATTATCTTTTGGCCAAAGTACAATAAATCGAAAGTTAAATTGTACATGAAGACTGAAGTAGCATAAGTGTGTGTATATATATATATATATTGTTTTTTAGAATAACATGGGATGGAGCATTTGAACCTGGACTCCTCAATTGGAAATACCAGAGGTACCAATTGAGTTAAAAAAACTTTTGACGTATCAAAAGATATTTATTATGACAACTAATAAGATGACATAGAAGGATGTAATATATACCTCAGGGCCATTCATGAAAGGCAGAAGCATCTCAATGATAATGAGACTGAAAGTTGCTCCAGAGGCAATTAGCTCCACTGCAGCCTCCCCAGTCTCCACAGCTTCTGTTTCAACACCATATGAACGTAGGAGTGCAGTCTGTATGGCTCGGCATACTCCTCCATTATCCACCACAAGCGCAGTCAGCTTGCTTTTGCAGGAAAAGCGCTGCCCTTCACTCTTGTCATTCCCTTCAGCTGAGCCTCCACTCATGCCCATGGGGGTAACATGATCAACTGCTGCTCCCATTTCTTCTTAAATCCAAATAACAACTTCTGCACAATAAGATGGGAATGAAAATGAGCTAATTTAGACACAATTACATCAAGCAATAGCTCATATAATTAAGTGAAATCAAACTGATATTATCCCCCAAAAAAAAAAAAATGAAACATACATCTCTGTTCCTACACATTTGTTTCTTCCGCAACAAACTCGAGCTTCATTTTATAGGTAAATACTTGCAAAGGCTTCATAGATAAACACAATTATAAATTATAGCTATAAAACTAATAAGAATTCAATTGTAGCTACTCCGTTTAGTAAAGTAGGGCCAAAGCACTTTTTGGCCCAACTGCAAACAGCCATATCTTCTGTCTAGAAATACAAGAACTTTAAGAAATTAAGGAACTCAGGAACAACTATGTAACTGCTCTAATATTGTGAGGATACAATGATAAGAATTCAAATTAGAAAGGGGAAAATTATATTTTTTTTTTAAATCCCACTGCACCGTTTTAGGACAACTCTAGGTAATATTGTGACTTACCACTAGACTCTTGAAAGCTCAATGCTGATGATAATGCAAGTACCTCTAAATCAGCTTATATAGATGAAGCAGCTAACATTTTTCTGTGTACTACCATATCCAGTGGGCATAAAATGTGCAGAAGGTGACAAGAAGAGAGTGCAGAAACCCGAGGTTCGTGGTAACGTAGCTGTTGTAAAAGATGCTTTGCAATCTGATAGCCAGATTTTTTCTTTATGAAGTTAATATCCAAGATTTTAATACATCTGGGCATTTTTATGACACCAGAACAAAATACTAATGATCAACACGTGCCAAACATGCTAATTTTTTTTTCTATTTTTATAAATATGCATACATAAATTAAAAACTTCACCCCATTCAAAATTTCACATTTTTCAGAATTAACAATGAAATTTCTCATTTTCTAGGAACTCATTTTACATGTTTTTAAGGACCAACCGAAGGTTAAGTTTTCATGTAGATATAAGCTGATTTATTTATACAATGGCATACATATAAATAAATGTCTATGGAAAAATGAACTTAAAACATTTTTCTAGCTACCTTACAGTTAATGGTGATATAAAGCATGAGTCTAGCTTTTTGCTTGAGGTCAAAATAAATTTCAGTAAAAGATTTCTTCTCACTAACTTAGCTTGAACTATCATTATGTTGACTGTTAACAAAAGTTTAACCAGTTTTAGTTCATTTTCAGAAACAAATTGAATAACTTCACACAGGAACATAACTTTGATAATTGACTACAAGGGTTCAGACTGCTTTCATATATGGTAAAGCTTAAGACAACTGATTTTAGCACAATTAATATTTCATTTGCAGAAACTTCTGTGAAAAATTAGATAATTGCACGCTTTTTTTGACAACTTTAATTCTTTGAACTAATTTATTATAGCATCAAAATAACATTTCTAATTAAAAATTTTCTAAATGAGTTATATCTATCATTAGTAGTAATAAGAGGGTCTCTCCAGCTTGAACTAAATACACAGACAATACTCAGCAAAAATGGAATACGCATACATTAATTTTTTATGTTACTCTTCTATTAATAAATTAAAGGATTATGTTCATATCCCAAAGTGATGAAAATATTATCAAAGGGAAAAACTTGTTACACACTCGTGTGGATGCACGTGTGTAATAGACACTGTCCATTATCAAAAGAGCGAAAAATTCTTCTACACGCTATAAATTTCCAGTGATATAAAATTCTTCTACATGCTATAAATTCTTCTTGTAAGATTGCTTTCAAAATGAGCTTACCACACTAAAAAGTTCAGTGAAATAACAGAGAAGGTCTAGCGACACACAGTTTGCCAAAACTTTACTATGAATAATGAGTGGTAAAAAAAGAGTGATAGGTCCATGTAAAAGTGATTGTATACTACTCATAAGCAACCACATTAGAGTTGTTACACAAAAGTGTGGTCCTAGAAGAATTGGAAATAATTATATCATCCTGATTGGAATGCAGCTTCTGTTATCCTTTAGAAAAAGCAAAAAATCAAATAAAGAACAGATAAGACTAAGGCCAATGAAGTGTTCTAAAGAAGTATAAAACTCTTTGCTCAAAACTTTCCCCTTAATGAAATCAACGTGGTAAAGGGTTGGAAATATCTGTTCAAGATAGATTATGCAACTCTCTCATGTGATTTAATAATTAGCATGCCTATAATAGCTAACAGAAGAAAAATACATCCTACATCACAGTACATTTACCTTGGTCCATTCCAACAGACTAAAGTATACCTGTAAAAACTATAGGGATTGAAGTTCATAAATCAATGACAAAGCTTTCTTTACGTCCATTCAATCCAATGACAGTCCTTGCAGGTTAAACTCAAATGCATATTGACTAAGCCAGAACCACTACTTCTTGTTAAAGAAAATGATATATATATATATATATATATATATATAAAATCAAACAATGCAAGCAAGGTCTAAGATGCAAGAATTGTCCTGGTGAACTAAGAAACTATCCTTTTCTGGGAGGCTGCAATTGCTATCCTTGGTGCTATATAGCCTACAGATATACTATTCTAACATCTTCATACCACCTAAGATAGCCATTAAGTTGATTGATCAGCAATTTAGCAGATTCCTACCAGAGTGGAAGTGATTACTCATGTACTAAGTAGCTTTCAATTCAATGTGTGACATAGAGTGGGGAGGTTTGGGGCTAAAGAGAGTAGAGGATTTGAACAAGGAAACAATCCTTCTCATATACAGAAGCGTTTTGCACAAGTTGGTTCGATTTGAGTGTGTCATCTCAAAGTGAACCATTTCGATGAAAATCATCTTGAAGTAAACTAATCTAGAGCAGATCATCTCAAAGTAAACTAAATCCAGAGCAGATCATCTCGAAGTAAGGTATATTGCAGCAATTGTAATATATTCAAGCCTAAGCCATTATTCTAATTTCAAATTAATTCTAAAAAATCAAGAAATCAGATAAAACATAGATCAACAATTAAATATTGCATCAAACTTCACTAATTCTTGATTGAATAAGATCACAAATACAAAGGAAGCAAATTACAAGCATAAAGTCTTCTATAAAGCCTAAAGAGTACTTTATCTTGCCTAAGAACTACTAGATCTCCCAAGGAACTAAATGCATATGATCTCAGAATTGCTCTGGTATGTTCTCGGTTATGCGTGGCATCCCCTTCTTGTAGAATGAGCCTCTATTTATACTTGAGGCCTTGACGGTTATCCCTAATTAAACTTTTCATGTGTTTCTTCCTAATGATTTTCCAATGCCAACTGTCTCGATGTTAAGATAAGAGGGTTTGGTAACCTCTCATAAGACTATACTTGCATGAGGTAACTGTTAGGATTAGTGCCCTTAAATCCTATTGTATGATACTATGTATTTTATTATGTATGACTTAATGTTATGTTTAATAAATTTGTTTTATTATTATGAATTCCATCTTGACTTAATGACATGAATATTGAGACATTATCATATAGTCCATGAGATACATTGTATGTGATTTAGTCACAGAAGATATAAGTCACAAGTTCTTTGTAAACTCAGAATTTATAGTTTGTAGTCGGTGATGAAATTGGGTATTTCATCTGCGAAGACTATAACGTATCAACTAAGATTATTTGTCTTGATCATAGAAGTGGAGACTTCTAGTTGATATGTTGATATGTTTTAAGAGTTAAGACATATTAAACTGAACCGCTGTGAGATTTATTATTCTCCTAACGACTGTCAAATGAATAATAAATCTCACGACTTCTATTTGCATGAACTCTTAATCTTGAGAGAATAATGGACTTAATCATAAGGTGTAGGTTGCTTTGATATATCAGGAGTGAGATCTAGAGTAACGGTCAAAACCTCAGTATGTTGGGCAACCGCATTTAGTGTTGATAGAACATATATTCTCAAGATAGAATTCATAATCTCTTAACGGAGATACAAAATATTCCATTGAGATAAATTTAATGAGATTGTTATTCAGAAACTTAGGCCTAACCACTTTAGTAAGGAGTTACTAAAGTGTGTGTGTGTATGTGTATATGGAATTGGATTTCATAAATATATATAATGAATAATTTTCAATGATTAAACGGGTACTCAAGAAATTAAGATGTAGTAATCTACAAAGTGACAGTCTTCTTTCATGACTTTGTATTACTACGAATATTTTATGAATGGGTTGCATGTACAATAAAGTCTTGGGATATAATTTATAGATAAGGCCTAAAGTGCAACTATATTTATATAGTGGTATTAAATATAGTTAATGCTAACTTTAGACTTGTCAAAATTTAACAGAAAAACCCAAGGCCCATTGGAGCTAGTGTCTTATTAGTCCTTTTTGGTCCCACTCCAAGCCACACACTTAAGCCCAATTGGAAAGGCCCAAAAGGCCAGCCCAATTAGATAATCAGTTAGACACAAAGGGAGAAACACACAGAATTTTCTGTAGAGAATTGTAAAAACATCATTCTGAAGTGGCGTATGTAAGTATTAGATACTTTGACATTCTCCTTTTGGAATTGATTGAGAGACCACACATCTTGGGCGTTTGTGAAATTGGAGCGAAGATTGAAAGTCTTCCCAAGTGTTTTTGATCTTCAGTTTTGAAATTCATCGCTTCAAGGTACACTCTCTTGTTCTCTAATTCTGAAACTTACATAGTGCATGTTAATATTTATGAATGAAGTAGATCCGTTATTTTTTCGCTGCGCACATCCAAATTTCCTTCAGTAACTGCCCATAACTTTCTCAAGGTAATTGCTCACTATCTTATAGAATTGCTTTGTAATTAGATCTAACACCGCTTGTCATTCTCCCTGGCCTTAATCTTTATCTTAATTAAATCCTAACTGGGCATCCACATAATCTTCGCTTTTCACATGGCTTCTCCCTATTTTGCCATGTAAGCCATTAATAAAATAATTATTTGGCCCAACAAGGCATGTGCTTCCATGACTTCACTCTGTCTCCTTTAGTTTCTTCTTCTTCTAATATTGTATATACTTGAGCTTGAGCATTATATTAAAATTATATCTCACATTTTTAAACATAATAAAGCTATGTCTTGAATTTAAAAGCATAATATCATCATATGAATGCTAGGTACCGTATTGATGAGCTCTGAATCTTTTTTTTTTTTTTTTGTGGTGAATGTGGACTTATTGTAAGATAATAGTACCTGAACAGCATTCTCCTGACGTGCTCTGATTAAACAATTTTCAAGATACTTCACTCTGTCATTGCTCTACAAACCAAGGAGGAAAACAATATACGAATAAAGGGATAAATCAACAAGAAATCAAATATGTTTGCTATTTTTTCAAATTAAAAGTTGAGATTGTGTTATTAATATACCAAGATATACCCTTTTAAGCCCAGTAACTATGTGAAAGCTTAGCTGGTATTGCTCTCAAATGTCCTATACATCATAATACAACTAGATTTTTTCCGACATGCGACAAAATATAGATTTCGATAAAAATACATGCTTACTTCAATGTTTGGTAGTAGAGCCAAAAGTATCTGATATACTCCAAGCAAATCCAGCAGTTGAACATTCGTAGTCGACGTCGTTATGATGATTTTATCTCCCAAGCCAAAGCGTAGACAAGACCATTGGGCTGCGTTGAAATTTGTGTGACATTTGTGAGGAAGCTGCTACGTTCGAAAGTTTTTTTTTTTTTTTTAACTGGTTATAGATAGCTTTTGTAATTGCTGTCTTTCCCATTTTGCTTGGCCCACAAAATATGCCTAGAATGAAGACGTCTTTCGACCCAACTTGCAAGAAGAGATTTATGAACTCATGGGCCTTTCTGAACCAACGTAGTGTGTAAAGTTTCTGCGGGTGTCAAATTCTCTGAAACTGATAAACACCTCGTGTTTCATTCTAGACATCGTTGTAGAAGAAGAATTTTACACAGGGTGGAAAAGGAAATTCGGAGATTTAGGACAAGGAATTTGCAGTGGTAAATGAAAAGTTCAAGAATTTTATTCGTTTCTTGAAATGTGAGCTCACAGATTGTTAGGAAAGAAGAAGGAAATTGCTCAATGAAGTCAAGTGATCAAAGAAGAAAGAAAGAAATGACAAAGAGAAAGATCAATTTTAAAAAAGCTTTTTTATTAAATAAAATAAAGGTATAAATGCCCTTTTAGTCCTTACGTTTTGGCCTTATTTTCATTAGGTTCCCTACATTTTCATTTCACCACTTTTAGTTCTTAAACCAATTAACGCGTGTAATTTTCATCATTTTCGTCAATCAACAGATGAAAATATCTGAGGTGACTAACGGAGGAATTAAAATATTATTAAAAATCCACCATGGCACTCGTCACCCATGTCACATGGGTTTTCCGCCCCTTTATTTCACACGTGACCCTCACTACAACCACCTATGGCACATGTGAACCCCCAAATCAATCCACCTTCTCTTTCTGTGAATCGCCAAATCAATCCACCTCCCTCTCGATCTAAGATAGCCATCAAACCACCATCGCAAACAAACAAACCCAAAATTGCAAATACCCAAACCCATGTGCAAATAAACAAACTAATCTGAGATCTTCTTGTGGTGAATCCACCGCAATTTCTAAAGCCAAACCCAACCCCATTTTTCTTGGAATAGCAGAGAAAAGAAAAGCAGTAAGAATAACAGAGAAAAGAAAAGCAGTGAGATCTCTATCTCTATGAACTGAAGCCAAACACACAGGTATTATATCTCTCTGTCTATGTCCTTATATATAGCTAGCTTTATATTATGCGTAGGGGCCACATTGTTGCTTTGTATATTCATTGATTGGTTTTTTACTTTATTTTGTTTGTTTAGTGACTTTTGATTGTTTGTTGGTCCCTGTCTGGGTTATGTTTCTTTGTGGCTTCCAATGTGGTCCCTATTTTCCCCTATTGAAGATAATGGCTAATTCTGTGTGTGATGTATATTGACAATATGTGTGGGAAAAGCATATTGGTGATACTGAGTTAGTGGGCCAAAATGCTGAGTCATTATAAAAGTGAGTTTATGATATATAATGTTAACATTTGTTTGTTTGTGGATTACTATGAATATGTCTATTTTTTATGACATTGTTGTTTAATATGTGTTTGTTTGTGCTTTCCAATATGGTCCCTCTATTCCCCTGTTGAAGATAATGTGCATTTCTAATATTTTTATAATTCAAAATAGTTAAGATGGATTGTGGAATGATGAGTGTTGATTTGTTAAATAATGTTATATAATGTGTGCTATTTTGTTAACTAATGAGTGGTTTTTGGAATGTAGTCAGTATTATTTAAATGGTTTATATGTGTTTTGCATGCAACATGGATGACCGATTTAGTGTGTTTGTGCACCATGGTGGGTATTTTACTTATAACCCTCAAAAATATGTGGGAGGTAAAGTGGATGTAGTGGACAATTGTGACCCTGATAGGTGGTCCAAGACAAAGGTTAAGGATATATGCAGGGACTTTGGATATAACTCTGTGAGCAGGCTTTGGTATAAAATGTCTGGTAAGAATCAAGAGAAAGCTAATTTCCATTTGATAGTTGATGATGATGATGCCATGTTCATGACAGATTTAGTGATGGGTCATGAAGAAATTCATGTGTTTGTAGAGCACCTAGTAGATTATCCTATACTAGTGGATGAAGGTGAGGATATTGGGGAAGATGTGCAGTCATTGGCAATGGAGCAAAACCTTTTAGGATATGGCAGTAATGATGATGGTAGTGAAGATGCTGACAATGATGAGGATGGAGTTTACAATTTTTATGGTAGTAATGATATGTATGTTAGTGATGAAGATCATAACAATGATAGTTAGGATCCAATTGAAGTAGATGCCGAACAAGCCTACTCTAGGAGAGAAGGTAAAACACCAATGGTTGAGGAGGTTGATGATGATGATGTTGTTGAGGTTGATGCTGCAGAGGTGCATTCTAGGAGAGTAGGTAAGGAACCTGTGACTCAGCACCCATTTGAGGACAAGGATGTAGCTGATAGCAATGACAGTGGAGGAGGTGATGGTGAGGGAAGTGGCCTAGAGGATGGGATGGTTCTGATGAGGATGTTGCTGAACCAGTACAAATGGGTACTACTGTAATGAACTCTGATTATGAGAATGGGAAGTTGCACAGTTTTGAGGAGTCATCATTTGATGATGATATTGAGGATGATAGTGATGATAGCTTTAAGGATGAACTGAAAAAACCTGTGGAAAAGGGAAAAGGACAAAAGAGGACCTTCCTAGTGTTTAAGCCAATTGCTAAGGCTGAACATATCAGATTTGAGAAAGATATATTGTTCACAACACCTAAGCAATTCAAAGAAACTATAACTGATTATGCAGTTCATGGTGGTTGGGGGATCAGATTTGCAAAAAAATATTTGCAGAGAGTAAGAGCAATTTGCCAGGAAAACTTCAAGTTTGTAGCATATCTAACAAAGGTGCCAAGAGAAAAGAGCTACCAAGAACACTGAATCTAGAACACTCATGCTCTAGGAGTTATAAGAATCCAAGGTGCACTTCTTCATACATTG
The DNA here is from genome assembly GCF_040712315.1 of Castanea sativa. NCBI lineage: Eukaryota > Viridiplantae > Streptophyta > Magnoliopsida > Fagales > Fagaceae > Castanea > Castanea sativa. Next base: position 41,201,040 of record NC_134024.1, on the reverse strand, counting down.
GTAAGAAGTTGATGAAGGTGAGAAGAGAACCTAACATGAAACTAAGAGACATCCAAGATGTTGTACATGAGAAGTTTACACTAAACATAAGTGTAGGAAAAGTCAATAGGGCTAGGGAAAAGGCAAGAGAATATGTTGATAGGGCTCACACACTGTTATACAATCAGCTTTGGGAGTATTGTGAGGAGTTGAGGAGGGCTAGCCCTTGCAATACCATACTTATGAAGGTATATACCTTCAATAAAGGTGATTTGGCTACTGAGATGGACTTGGTCTATGGGGTTTCTTATTTTGAGAGGTTGTGCATATGCCTGGAGGGTTGCAAGAAAGGGTTTTTGGCTAGATGCAGGCCAATAATTGGATTGGATGCATGCCACTTGAAAACTAAGTCAGGTGGGCAATTAATTACAGCAGTTGCTAGAAATCCTAATGAAGAGTACTTCCCATTTGCGTATGCTATAATGGGGGCTGAAACTAAAGAATCCTGGACTTGGTTCATAAAATTTGCTACTTGCAGACATAGGTCAGAACACCAGATGGACATTTATATCAGACTAGCAAAAGGTATGCATCTTTATTACCATATTGTAGTATAGTGTTACTAACACCAGATACTATAATCTATATGCATTACCATATTGGATGTATAGAGTTACTAACACCACATATCTTGTTGTTGTACTAACAAGGATTGGTGCAGACTTTCATTGATAATTTGCCACAATATGAGCATAGGATCTGTTACAGACACCTTTACAATAATCTTAGGAAGAACCATCCTAGTGTTTAGATTAGAGAGTTGTTTTTGAAAACATCCAAAGCTACTTATAAAGCTGAGTTTGATAGGCTGATCGATGAACTAAGGGGAATTGATGAGGATGCACATGGTTGATTGCAAGATCATTCAACCACCATATGGGCCAGACACATGTTTAGTAAGGATGGGTTGAATGATACAATACTGAAAAAAATTTGTGAGAGTTTTAATAGCAGGATTTTGAAGTTTAGATCTAAGCCTATAATTACTATGGTATGAATCTTGTGGTTTGAGTAACAGTTAGTCAGATACATTGTTTGATTAACAGTTTGTGTGCAATTGCAGCTGGAGTCCATCAAGTTATATCTTATGACCAGGTTTCAAGAGAACAGACAAATGATCATGAAAGTGCAATCAATGATATGCCCTAAAGTGCTTAAGAGGTTGAATAAGGAAAAGACTGCATGCAGTAGGTGGCTTGCTTGTCGGGCAAGTCATACACAGTTTGAGGTTAAAAATGGACTGCAAAGCTTCATTGTGGACTTCGCCAAAGCATACTGTAGTTGCAGGAAGTGGGATACTGTAGTTGCAGGAAGTGGGATAAAAGAAGTTGTAAGGGTGAGATTGGAGGAAATCTTCACTACCAAGCACTACAAACAGAACTAGTGCAGCCAATAAGGTAAAATTCTACCATATCTGTCAAGTAGATGCTTTTACATATTACATGTTAATAAATGTGGATTTCTTGTTTGTAACTAGCAGATCTAGAAACTCTTCCAATATCAATCAACCAACAAGACAAGCTCAACCAAGCTTAGCCACCCCATTTGCACCACCTCAGCCATTTTTATCATCCCAGTCCAACATGCACAGCCTCACTCCTAGTGCACCAACTCAACCATGGACAAGCTCTTCTAGTCCATTTGCATCATTCTAGTCCAGCATGCATAGCTTCACTCCTAGTGCATTTCCTCAACCATGGACAAGCTCTTCCAGGCCATTTGCACCATACCAGACCAGCATACACTGCTCATCCAGCCTAGGTGCACCATACCAGTACACCATGCACAACTTTGCCACACCTTTTCCACCACCCCAGGCCAACATGCACAACTCCAGTCCAAGTGCACACCAAACTAGAATGAGCCAATCCAGGCCAAGTTCACCACCTCAAGCCCCCACAAGATCATCTAATTCAGTTCAAACCTGCAGAAGCTCATTCTTTCAAGCTTATGAAAATTAGTCCAACTCCAATCCAATTGCACCGCCTAACTTAGGCAGCAGTCAAACTCCAAGACTGAGGAGGAAAAGGATGGTCACATCAAAGACCCTGAATGCTTTCAAGAATGCATTTAGACACATAGGGGCTATCAAGTTTGCTGGGAGTTAGTCATTAAGGCATGCTACAAAGAAATGAATAGCTTGTTGTTTATATTTTTTATGAGTGGATTGTGTTTTGTATAATTATTAATGAAGCAAGATTTCACCTCGTCAGTATGTTCCTCGTCAGTACGATGGACAACCTAGAGCTCATCAGTACGATGGATGACCTGGAGATCCTATACCAAAGAAAGCAGTAAGCAGATAATGACACCGTTTTGGGGCCTACCAAGGACCCTTTGATGCTTAAGTTAACTTAAACTCTTTAGAAATCTGTAATCTATAAAGTAATTTTTGTGTTTGTGTACAACAAGCCCCACTTACTTGTCTTTCCTGGCTTTAAATGGCCTTTGTATGAGTAAATACTCAATTTACTAGTCTCTCTAACGTTGTACCACAACTAGAGGATTTATGCCTAATAATGACCATTTATCCTCAGCCCTTTAACGTCTGTAACGGCCATTAAATGCACATAATTGGACGGTAGTAATGGCTTTGTGCTCATTTATCATTTGGACATAAATGTTGTCTGGAACTAATGCATTTACGCTCATCCCTACTTTTACTCGACATTAACATGGATGGTTTGCAATATGGACGAGCGTTTTATCGCTATCCATTAGTTATGGTTGAGCTGGAGGCTTAAATGCTCATTTAATAGCCTGTTAACTTCCCCATTCAATGTTCTGTAACAGCTGTGTAATGATCAGCTTAAGGTAGTTGTAACAGCTGTGAGCTGGTGGCTGGAAAGGTTGTACGTCCGTTACACTTGCACCATTTAAGTGAGGAATTTATATCTGAGCAAAAATATGTGCTTACAATCGTCCTTAGTAATGACAGTCGTCCTTAGTAATGATGATCATCTTTAGTAATGACGGTCGTCCTTAGTAATGACGATCACTTTACAGACGAACATTTTTCACTATTCGTCAATTATAGCCAAGCCGATCACTGTTGTAGTTAAAAATGCCCTACTATTTGGGTTAAGATTGGCAGTTGAACAATGCCCTTTTGTTATTTAAACATACTTCTTTTGCTTTTTAAATGATAACTATGAAGATGTTTGTGTTAAGTTTGGTAGTATGTTAATTAAGATGTTTGGATTTCAAGATTGAGTTTGTTATTTCCTTCTATCTTGTTTTATATGTGTATACTAGTGCTTTCTTGGAATATGTTATCTGTTAATACCAATTTCCTTTGTTGCATGCACTTGGAACTATGTTACATGGTTCAACAGGGACATTTCTCCTCAGCTTTTTGTTTCTTCATTGATAGTTCAATTAAATATTCAATTCTCATATTCTGGGTTGTTGTTGTGCTTATTTATAACACAACTAATGCCCCAACAAGCAACATAGCAACAGTAGTAGCACATAACATCCTGCTATTTCAAATTTCCAATCCACACACCCACACATTTAATGAGAAAGGTATTCATTTATTTCACAACTGAAAGAGTACAAAATAAGCAGCAGGTGTATCATTGCTAATAACTAATCCTACCAAAATTGAGCACACTGCCAAGCCTCTATATATTAACACTGCAACCCTACATACACTACCAACCATAGCAACCCACACAAGTTATTTCCACCCTGTACCTAACCAAACATAAAGCTACAAATATCACCACTAACAATGCCACAACCACAACTAAAAACTTCTCTCTCTTCTTGCAGTCTACAAGCTCAGCCTCAAGTGTGATGATCCTTTGCCTTTGCTATGGGATAAGCACTTTACCACAATCATATATCTCATCACCACATCATTGGAAGAACCTAAACTTTCGCCTCACCTAAAACACAAATAATGCTTTGAAAAATGAAAATCCATAAACTATTGTAGCAACAAATTGATTTGGGGGATTTACGTGGTAGTGAGGGTCACATGTGAAATAAAGGGGCGGGAAACCCATGTGGTATGGGTGACGAGTGCCATGGTAGATTTTTAATAATATTTTAACTCCTCTGTTAGCCACCTCAGATATATCGGTCCGTTGATTGACGGAAAGGATGAAAATAACACGCATTAATTGGTTTAGGGACTAAAAGTTGTGAAATGAAAATGTAGGGACCCAAATAGAAATAGGGCCAAAATGTAGGGAATAAAAGTGCATTTACACCTAAAATAAAATAAAGTTAGCTGTTAAGTAAAGATAAAGGTCAGGTCCCATACCCGTACAGTACCCGTATCTGTATCTTTCGCAATAACTTTAAATCCATTCAAATAGCGTTGAAATGGAGTTGTAAACCAGCCAAGCTTTATAGTTTATGAGCACATTGCTCCCTCAATGACTTAGGTCATGTTTGGTTTGGAGGATACTCAATTTTCGTATCTCAACACTCAAACTCATTACCCAATTCTCATATTTCTAACTCAAAATTTTCACATAACTCTACTTGTAGTGTGTGTGTGTGTGTGTGTGTGTGTGTGTGTGTGTGTGTGTGTTTGGATGGAAATTCTCAATAGATATTTCAATTCAAAAAAATCAACTTTAAGCAAAGTTGTGGGACCCACTAAAATTATTGCTCTGCAAAATGCATAGAACAGGGACATTGAGTACCCGTGTAGACACTCTCTCTCCACTCCAAACCCTATTCACACATCTTCATCTATTTAAAACAAAACCTAATAAAATTTCTCATTCTCTACCTCTCTTTCTCTACCTCTCTTTCTCTACCCTCTTTCTTCACCTCTCTTTCTGCGCGCCTCTCTCTCTCTCTCACTACAAATTTATCCCCTTCTCTCCATTTTCTTAAATCTATTGTCTGGCTAATAAGGACCCATGGTTTCATAACAGAAATAGAAACCCAAGAGCAAAGACCAAAGAAAATAAGTTGCAAGAGCGAGATCTATAGAAGAGAGAGATCTTCTTCACTACTCTGGATGCAAGAGCTTTCAGAAAACTTTAACTCACTTTTTAGAAAACACAATAAAATGGAGACCAAAACAATTGTTAAGGAATAGTGGAAGTATAGGAAAAGTAAAGGAAAAAAACAAAAGTTGGTTCTTGCATAGTGAAAGAGTCATTGGTGTACATTAGTGCTTTGCAATTGATGGTGACAATACATATGGTTGGGACCCATTTAGTTGAGCAAAATTACAAGATTACCATAGTAAATCTATTTTCAAAATCTAAAGTTAAAAAAAAAAAAAAAAGAAAGGAAAACATGTTCTCATTATTCGTTACTCTTAACTCATTTTTTTGAGTTATGAGTGATGGAAACTAAGAAAAAAATCATGTCAAACAGCTAGAATGGATGTGGACCCCATGAAAAATGAGTTATGGATGATGGAAATTAAGTGAAGAGTGACGAAAATCACTATTAAAAAAAAATGTCCTGAAACCTAAATCCCTTATACATCCTTAGCTCTCAAAATTTTCTTTCTATAGGCATGTTGTCATTGTCTAAAAATTTGTTTGAGAATGAATTTATTTATTATTTAATTAATTTTGTAAGTTGTAACACTCCTCATGTTATGCGCACCTAGAATTGAGGGCCCTACTTTTCTAATTTTTCCACTTTATTCCAATTTTTTGAAAATTTTAAGATTAAAAAAAATCACTACTTTCAATTTTTAGGATTCTTCCTTAATTTCATTCTTCCACAATTAAAATTCTTCTTTAATTAATCAAGATAATTATATTACAATACAACAAATTAAAATTTTTTGACAATACCCACTTTGAACTATCTAGTATTTAAATGTCTAACATAACTAAAAATTCAAACCAACAATTGTCGATACCGTATTTTGTCTGACCCCAATTAACACGTCAAAATAATGCTTAAAATTCAAAAAATTGTGAAAATCAAGATTTTTAAGGCCAAAAGAGGGGAATAAATAAATGCAACATGATCGAACAGTGAAGCAAAAAGTTGCAACCAATTTAGTCACTTCTAACAAGAATTAAGACCAAAAACCCTAACTGGTGACAATCAAAATTTGACTTTTTGATCCAACCATCCGATCGGGCTAAATTTTGGACCATCTTGTAGGTCATATTTTTCCCTTTGAAACGACAATTCATGCACCAAAATTAGATTTAAAACAGATGAGATATCAATAAAATTCAAAAACCCTAATTATATGTTTGACTATTTTTAGATCAAAAAGAGTTGTTTTCAGACCGTTTTCACGCAACTGTACCAACTAAGCAAAAATTGGGGTGATCCGTCTAAATAAGATTGAAGTATAACGCCTTGGCTACCTCCCACAAAAAGAGCTTGACAATATCTGCCATGGATTTAGATATATCTATATATATATATATTAGATGGAGTACCAACAAAATGTTTGAGAATGGTGTAAACCAAAGTATTGACACCATCAGGAACACCACGGTTAATATTTTCATCAAAAATGGGCATACCATCAGTATCTCTTTTAACAGCATGTTTAATAGATTCTATGGATTCTTCTGTGAGATGTGAATCCCACCATCCTCGAAGAGAACTAGTAAAACCAGATGCAAGCAAGTCAACAATATCAGGATGATCAAGATTGTCATGGTTATTTATGTATACAATACCAACCATAGACATGTGAGTCATTTTGTTAATAATTTCTTGTTCAGACAAACCATCAATATTCCATTCATAAAGTTTATCAGCAGAAACAGAAAATTGAGTTTGAGAAGATCTTTCTTCAAACTGTACATCAGGAGGAGTAGGCTTAGAATACCAATTTTTTGTAAAAGACGTGGGATTGGGTTTTCCAACAAATCTTTTAATTTCAGGTAAACTGATGCCATCATCAAAAGCATTTTTAGAAGATTTTGAAGATAATGAGTCAGAATTTGTGTCGTTATCAGAAGTAATTTCTTTCTCATTTCTTGAAATAGCACAAGCAACGCTTCTAGAAGTAGAAATTTGCTCGGTTTTAACCTTTAAATCAGCAAGCATTTTTTCAATCTTTTCAACAGTTGATCCTTGGGAATTAACTAAATCAAAAGTCTTACTCTGAGAAGTTTTAAAATCAACATTTTTTCTTTGACTGGGTAAATCAATCAAAGGTTTCTCAGGTTTTGAAACAGTAGGTTTTTCAACAATTTTTTCTTCAATATGGTCAAGTTGTTGACCAATAATATGCAAAGATTCATTAGTAAAATTGTTTTGTTCAATAATGGTAAAAACAGGAGTTTTATCATCAGCAATTTTGAAAGGGGAGGCTTTCACCTCAGTGCTTTCTTTATCATTTTTGCAAGTAATCAAAACAGTTTCAAGGGGTGGATGACTGGATTTAACAATAGTTTTATCATGTTTAACAAAAGCAGATTTTTTTATTACGTTCAAGTAATTGGTATGAACCTCATTTCTTGAAACATAATAATTTTCAAGATAATCAAAAAACAAAATATGTTGCTTTAACAAATTCATTTTTTCTCTCCATTTCCTTTTGATTCTGTCTTTTTCAGACTGAGCAAAAGTACTTTGATAATACTTTCTTTTATCACGGTTTGCTTTAGAAAAGAATTCATTACTTAAAGCAACCATATCAATTTGAAAAGCAGGGGTTTCAACATCCATATCCATCAAATTTATCACACGCAGATGTTTAAAAGGAGAAGGAGGTTCAATAGGTTGAAAATCAGATCCAGAAGGAGCTTCAGATTTTGCATTTTCTTCTTCTTCTTGATCATATTTTGGGAGAAACTCAGGTTTAGTTGAATAATAAGTATTGCTAACCTGGGAATTGTTGCTAGCAACACCTTTTAGCTTTAAATCAACTGGTTCAAAATTCTTTTTCAAAAATTCGTCAACATCAGCATTTCTTTTAACAACACTTTCAGATCCAACAAAGGATTTTCTTCCTTCATTGATCTTTAAAGGTTTGTGAGTAGGAAAACATTTGGTATCATCAAAAAATATTTTGACAGTTCCATCAGTGTATTGTGCAATTTTAGTAAGATCAAGTTCATCAAAAATAGGTTTAACAGGTGGTGCAACTTGTTCCAAAGTCCATTCTTTGGGAAGAGTAATATCTTGCCATTGAATCATTTTAGGGATTTGGATCTTAGCATCAGGGGTGGAACATTGAATTAACATAGTTTTTCCAGCAGGATCACGTCCTCTAGACCGAGGAGTTAGCTGGGAATCAAGCAATCTATAAAAAATTCGGTAAATAAGAGTAAAAGGTCTACTACCATCATCCATATCATAACCAGAAGTCAATATATTCAAAGTTAAAGCTTTAATAATATTAGGATCATCAAGAGCAAGAGCAAGATCAAGATAACAATCGAAGTAAATAGGACCATCATACAAAGAAGCAGTAATCATGCCAAGAATGCTATCATTAAATTTCTTAAATCTAGCATCACGTAAACACATAAGCACAGAAGCATCAATTCCTTTTCTTGTTAAAGGTTTAACTGCAACTTGAACCAAACCAATGTGTAAATATTTAAGATTTTTCTTGGAAAAAAACTCGTTAATATTTTTCTTGGAAAATAAACAACATTTTTCATGAGTTTTAGAAATAGAAAAGGTTTGTTCAACAGTTCTAGCTCTAAATTCAGAGAAAATACTTTTTTCAGTCCAGTTAAGATCATAAACAAATTTAGTAGAAATCTTAGGAATATTCCATTTTCTAAAATCTGGGTACTCACTTTCTCCAACAATGAGGTCTTCTTCATTTACAATATCAGGAGGACAACCAGTCCTAGAGCTAACAGAGGAGTCAGATCTCCACATCCTATCAATATCTTTCTTAGTTATAACACTCAATTATCATGTTTTTCTCATAGTCGTTGCATTTCGTAACACATACCGGTCATCAACTCGATTCCTCTCACGCCCTCACGCTCTCCTGGCTTCACGGGCCTTACTGTTCGGATCTGGGACTTTTTACAATGGCGGTGGCGCCAACAACGGCAAGATCAACACAAAAATGAAGTATCACAAGGTCAGGCAGACACAGACAGAATATGAAAGACACAGCAACACTATCGGCCAAGGAAAGATCTTGATCTTGATCTTTGGGAAGAGTAATATCTTGCCATTAAATCATTTTAGGAATTTGGATCTTAGCATCAGGGGTGGAATATTGAATTAACATAGTTTTTCTAGCAGGATCATGTCCTCTAGACCGTGGAGTTAGCTGGGAATCAAGCAATCTATAAAAAAATCGGTAAATAAGAGTAAAAGGTCTACTACCATCATCCATATCATAACCAGAAGTCAATATATTCAAAGTTAAAGCTTTAATAATATTAGGATCATCAAGAGCAAGAGCAAGATCAGGATAACAATCAAAGTAAACATGACCATCATACAAAGAAGCAGTAATCATGCCAAGAATGCTATCATTAAATTTCTTAAATCTAGCATCACGTAAACACATAAGCACAGAAGCATTAATTCCTTTTCTTGTTAAAGGTTTAACAGCAACTTGAACCAAACCAATGTGTAAATATTTAAGATTTTTCTTGGATAAAAACTCGTTAATATTTTTCTTGGAAAATAAACAACATTTTTTATGAGTTTTAGAAATAGAAAAGGTTTGTTCAACAGTTCTAGCTCTAAATTCAGAGAAAATACTTTTTTCAGTCTAGTTAAGATCATAAACAGATTTAGTAGAAATCTTAGGAATATTCCATTTTCTAAAATCTGGGTACTCACTTTCTCCAACAATGAGGTCTTCTTCATTTACAATATCAGGCGGACAACCAGTCCTAGAGCTAACAGAGGAGTCGGATCTCCATATCCTATCAATATCTTTCTTAGTTATAACACTCAATTATCATGTTTTTCTCACAGCCGTTGCATTTCGTAACACATACCGGTCATCAACCCTATTCCTCTCACGCCCTCACGCTCTCCTGGCTTCACGGGCCTTACTGTTCGGATCTGGTACTTTTTACAATGGCGGTGGCGCCAACGACGGCAAGATCAACACAACAACGAAGTATCACAAGGTCAGGTAGACACGGACAGAATATGAAAGACACAACAACACTATCGGCCAAGGAAAGAATGGCTCTGATACCATAAAAGAGGGAGTACGACAGCGCAGAAGGGGGAAGAACAACAGATAAAAGATATATGGAATAATTCAAAGTAAATTATAATTGAAAGTAAGGCGGTAGAACCAGCCAAGCAGTTGTATATCAAAATAATTCAAAGTATTGAAAACAGCAGTGTTTATTGAATATACATCAAAATACTTACAGTAGTAGTAGTAGCAACAAGATTACAGTGATCAACAGGTTGGGTAAATAGTACAAGGCTTGAAAGCTAGTCCTGGTTCCTAGTTACAAGCTTTGTATAATCAGTGAGATATCTTGATCTAAGGAAGTCCTAGAGAGAGTTCTAAGGGAAATCCTAGAAAAGATTCTGAGTTTAACAATAAGGGACAACCCCCCTTTTATAAGTGAATAAAGCAGTAAATAGTACAAAGCAAATAGTGACATTTACTATTCACATCAGGACCTGTGAGGGGCATTAGGATCGCAATATCCGGAAGGAATCAGATAAGTTTTGAGACCGAAAGAAGTTTGGCATGTTGTGCCCAAAATATCAGCAAAATAGCAAGTAAATAGCTTTATCTTTTGGAGAAGTCTTCATCTTGGAAAGTCAACAATGGAGGAAAGTTAATACGTAGTGATGGTGCCAGAAGAAATCATTATTATCAGGAAAGCATCTTCAGCAAATAGTAACTAGTGAATATTGTAGCATCATCTGGCTAGACTAATAAGAAAGTCATGAACTGGGATCACTATGCTTCTAGGTAGAAGCTGCATCAGATGGGTAACCAGCATAAGGGTCCCCTGGAGAGGGATCCCATAGGGGATCATCATTGCATTCATGTTCATGATAAGTTGAATATTGGTTACAGAAACCACAATACATTAATGGTTCGTAAACAGGATCTCTTGTGAGAAATATTCTTGGGTAATCATGTTCTACCCATTGTAAGTGCCGGACCGTAGAAGCATAAGGTTTGTTAACAAAAATAGAAATTATGTCTGTACAACCAAAGAAATGGTAGTCTTTCCATAATTCTTCAGAAACATCAAGAATTCGATTATTAAAATAACTTCTCCAACATTCAGCAAGAGCATAGGGATGCCTATGTGAAACATAAGCATTTCCTTCATACCATTGGCCTTAGTGAGTATATCCATTGATTAAAACAAGATGCTTGGAAGGTTTAACATTCATCCAATTATTCTTTTCCCATTTGGGCAAAGTACTCCAACATCGGATGGAAACATAAGGGGTTACTACAACATCTGCAACAGTCTTTTGGATAATATCAGGAAATTGGTTAATTTGATCATGGCTTGTTAATTTGATGAGTCTGAAAAAACCAAATTCAAACATTTGAGAAAGCTAGAAGGGATCATTATCAGAACCATCTTCATAATTAATCAAAAGGCCAGGGAAAGGATGGGTTTTTTCTTGTACTCTGAGACTGCTCCTAAAGTATTTTCCCCATTTCTTTTTCAGGTATCCTTTGTTGGGGCCATCAGGTTCAACAATGGTAGGGGCAATTGAGACAAGGGTTTTGAAATGTTTTAACCAAAGATCAAGATCTTTAGTCATAGCCTTGCTCTCAAAAATACAAGTTTGTACTTCTGGAGGCAAATTGGCAACAGCATTTTTAAGCAAAGATTGGTTTTTTAGACTCAATCTAGCACAATCAGTACCCATTATAGTCTTTCTATCTATTGAATGGATTTCCTCTTTGCCAAAGAGTTGACTAATCAGGTTTGATGCAGCATGATGGCTGTAAACAAGGCAATTAAAAAGTTGGTCGGCAAATGCTGCATTTTCAGTAGTAGGGTCAACAATTTGGGTAGTAAGGTTAACAAGGTGAATTTCAAGTGCTCTCATGGTTTTGTTGAATAGTTTGTAGTGGTTTGAAGATTGGGCAGCTTGAAGGTTATCTAGAATGAATTTAATGGAATCTAGTAATTCACTATAGACTCCATTATGGAATTGCAAGTCTTTATTCAATACATCCTGTAGGGTTAATACACCACTGGAATATGTCACCTCTGCCGGGACAAATTCCTGAAGGGATGTTGCATTACTGGATTTTACTCCAGAAGATGCGCCTTCATGCATTACGAAAGGGTATCCCGCTGGGAACCTTTCGTCTTGAGGAAAGTCCTGTGTAGGTGCTTTCTCCTTGTCCCTGTTCTCTGCCGAAGAAGTCATAATATTCCACTTAGTAGTAGTAGTATTAAATCTTACTTTGTCCTGCCAAGTAAGGGAGAGGATGTTAAGCCAGTTGGCTATAGTTAATAATATGATAGAATATTTTTTTGACAAGTGAGTGTAAATAGTATCAATAAAATTCTTTTGAAAAGTATGTTTCAAAAGCCAAAGGTCAATAGTAATAGATATTAGTTGTGCCGGACAATGAGTGTTGGGATGACAATGATTAGTTTGGAGAATATTGGAGTAAGAGGAGAACATGCTACGGACAAATTTGGACCAAAGCAAAGACTTGGTCAAAAGCCTAATGCAAAGAATGCTTTTTTGAGCTTTAGCATCCGTAGGACATTCTTTGGTGAAGATATGCTTTCCACTAAGGTTTTTGTCATCATGCAAGTAGTCAACAAAAGAGATATTCATATCGTGGGGGTAACTACCATTCATCAGGACATTGTAACAATTGTCAATAATTGTTGGCAACAAATGAGCATAGAGTTGTCCACTAGTCTTCTTATAGCTATCTTTTTGTTTAATAAAGCTAAGATGTTTATTAACATTATCAATATGAGTTTCACATTTTGAACAAAATTTGAATTTTACTTTCTGTCCAAAGGGATCAGTAGTAACTCCATCATTCTCAGTAAGGAAAGGATACAAAGAATTAATAAAAGGCAAACCAAGAATCACTTTATCAGTCATGTTTTTAACAAGTATAGAGGGGATCTTAAAGCAAACACTATCATGGCAAACATGAGCATTTTTTAATTCATACTTGATTTTCATTTTAGTTCCATTAGCTAAAACTAATCTTTCAGTGGATTTTTCAAAATATTTAGAAGGAATCAGTCCTTCTTGAATACAATTAACATCAGCACCAGAATCAATCATAGCAACAACATCAAAAGCATAATCATCAACAACAATTCTGACTTTAGTGTACCATTTGGGCAGCATATGTTTAACAAGAGACAATTGATTATCAATCAAATTAATCAAGGTACAATCAGAACCATTACCAGAAGGAGAAGCTTGTTGATCGGATTCATCTCCGTCTTTTTGCTCATCATCATTAGATTGGTGTTTATCCATAGTTTTATCAATCTTTAGAGTTAACAATTCTTGTTTAAGATGATCATTATCATGTTTAATAGTTTTAACATCAATTTTTAATTGACTTATTTCTTGTTTAACAGTTTTGATTTCGTGTTGGAGATCATTAACAGTTACTTCTTTTGATTTATTTTTATTAAATCTTTTCAGAGTTTCTTCAAAACTTATCATAGAATTAGGTCTTTTAACCTTATCTTCTTTTGTTAAGTTTTTCAAAAACTTGTCAAGATAATCTTTTTGTAAATTAGGGTCTTCAATTTTACTTATCATTGTTAATAATAGGTCATCATTCTCTTTACTTTTGGTTAACATTTTAACAGATTTAATCACGTTACAACAAGAATCTCTACAGCCAAGTTTAATATTAGGGGATTTAGAAACATCACTACGGAAGTGATAATCAGAATCAGATGAGGAGGAAAAATCCTTTTTTGATGAACTTGATCTTACTAAAATTGCACAATACACTGATGGAACTGTTAAAATATTTTTTGATGATACCAAATGTTTTCCTACTCACAAACCTTTAAAGATCAATGAAGGAAGAAAATCCTTTGTTGGATCTGAAAGTGTTGTTAAAAGAAATGCTGATGTTGACGAATTTTTGAAAAAGAATTTTAAACCACTTGATTTAAAGCTAAAAGGTGTTGCTAGCAACACTTCCCAGGTTAGCAATACTTATTATTCAACTAAACCTGAGTTTCTCCCAAAATATGATCAAGAAGAAGAACAAGATGCAAAATCTGAAGCTCCTTCTGGATCTGATTTTCCACCTATTGAACCTCCTCCTCCTTTTAAATATCTGCATGTGATAAATTTGATGGATATGGATGTTGAAACCCCTGCTTTTCAAATTGATATGGTTGCTTTAAGTAATGAATTCTTTTGTAAAGTAAACCGTGATAAAAGAAAGTATTACCAAAGTACTTTTGCTCAGTCTGAAAAAGACAGAATCAAAAGGAAATGGAGAGAAAAAATAAATTTGTTTAAGCAACATATTTTGTTTTTTGATTATCTTGAAAATTATTATGTTTCAAGAAATGAGGTTCATACCAATTACTTGAACGTAACAAAAAAATCTGCTTTTGTTAAATATGATAAAACTGTTGTTAAATCCACTCATCCACCCCTTGAAACTGTTTTGATTACTTGCAAAAATGATAAAGAAAGCACAGAGGTGAAAGCCTCCCCTTTCAAAATTGCTGATGATAAAACTCATGTTTTTGCCATTATTGAACAAAACAATTTTACTAATGAATCTTTGCATATTATTGGTCAAAAACTTGACCGTATTAAAGAAAAAATTGTTGAAAAACCTACTGTTTCAAAACCTGAGAAACCTTTGATTGATTTTCCCAGTCAAAGAAAAAATGTTGATTTTAAAACTTCTTAGAGTAAGACTTTTGATTTAGTTAATTACCAAGGATCAACTGTTGAAATATATATTTCAAAAAATGTTGTAAGTGTCAGACCGTAGAAGCATAAGGTTTGTTAACAAAAACAGAAATTCTGTCTGTACAACAAAAGAAATGGTAGTCTTTTCATAATTCTTCAGAAATATCAAGAATTCGATTATTAAAGTAACTTCTCCAACATTCAGCAAGAGCATAGGGATGCCTATGTGAAACATAAGCATTTCCTTCATACCATTGGCCTTGGTGAGTATATCCATTGATTAAAACAAGATGCTTGGAAGGTTGAACATTCATCCAATTATTCTTTTCCCATTTGGGCAAAGTACTCCAACATCGGATGGAAACATAAGGGGTTACTGCAACATCTACAACAGCCTTTTGGATAATATCAGGAAATTGGTTAATTTGATCATGGCTTGTTAATTTGATGAGTCTAACAAAACCAAATTCAAACATTTGAGAAAGCCAGAAGGGATCATTATCAAAACCATCTTCATAATTAATCAAAAGGCCAGGGAAATGATGGGTTTTTTCATGTACTCTGAGACTACTCCCAAAGTATTTTTCCCATTTCTTTTTCAGGTATCCTTTGTTGGGGCCATCAGGTTCAACAATGGTAGGGGCAATTGAGACAAGGGGGAAGTAGAAGTTTGCTTGTGCTTGAAATAGCACAAGCACAACACTTTCCTTGGCCGATAGTGTTGTGTCTTTCATATTCTGTCCGTGTTTGCCTGACCTTGTGATACTTCATTGTTGTGTTGACCTTGCCGTCATTGGCGCCACCGCCATTGTAAAAGTTCCCAAATCCGAACAGTAAGGCCCGTGAAGGCAGGAGAGCGTGAGGGCGTGAGAGGAATAGGGTTGATGACCGGTATGTGTTACGAAATGCAACGGCTGTGAGAAAAACATGATAATTGAGTGTTATAACTAAGAAAGATATTGATAGGATGTGGAGATCCGACTCCTCTGTTAGCTCTAGGACTGGTTGTCCTCCTGATATTGTAAATGAAGAAGACCTCATTGTTGGAGAAAGTGAGTACCCAGATTTTAGAAAATGGAATATTCCTAAGATTTCTACTAAATCTGTTTATGATCTTAACTGGACTGAAAAAAGTATTTTCTCTGAATTTAGAGCTAGAACTGTTGAACAAACCTTTTCTATTTCTAAAACTCATGAAAAATGTTGTTTATTTTCCAAGAAAAATATTAACGAGTTTTTATCCAAGAAAAATCTTAAATATTTGCACATTGGTTTGGTTCAAGTTGCTGTTAAACCTTTAACGAGAAAAGGAATTGATGCTTCTGTGCTTATGTGTTTACGTGATGCTAGATTTAAGAAATTTAATGATAGCATTCTTGGCATGATTACTGCTTCTTTGTATGATGGTCCTGTTTACTTTGATTGTTATCCTGATCTTGCTCTTGCTCTTGATGATCCTAATATTATTAAAGCTTTAACTTTGAATATATTGACTTCTGGTTATGATATGGATGATGGTAGTAGACCTTTTACTTTTATTTACCGAATTTTTTATAGATTGCTTGATTCCCAGCTAACTCCTCGGTCTAGAGGACGTGATCCTGCTGGAAAAAATATGTTAATTCAATGTTTCACCCCTGATGCTAAGATCCAAATTCCTAAAATGATTCAATGGCAAGATATTACTCTTCCCAAAGAATGGACTTTGGAACAAGTTGCACCACCTGTTAAACCTGTTTTTGATGAACTTGATCTTACTAATATTGCACAATACACTGATGGAACTGTTAAAATATTTTTTGATGATACCAAATGTTTTCCTACTCACAAACCTTTAAAGATCAATGAAGGAAGAAAATCCTTTGTTGGATCTGAAAGTGTTGTTAAAAGAAATGCTGATGTTGACGAATTTTTGAAAAAGAATTTTGAACCACTTGATTTAAAGCTAAAAGGTGTTGCTGCAACAATTCCCAGGTTAGCAATACTTATTATTCAACTAAACCTGAGTTTCTCCCAAAATATGATCAAGAAGAAGAAGAAGATGCAAAATCTGAAGCTCCTTTTGGATCTGATTTTCCACCTATTGAACCTCCTCCTCCTTTTAAACATCTACGTGTGATAAATTTGATGGATATGGATGTTGAAACCCCTTCTTTTCAAATTGATATGGTTGCTTTAAGTAATGAATTCTTTTCTAAAGCAAACCGTGATAAAAGAAAGTATTACCAAAGTACTTGTGCTCAGTCTGAAAAAGACAGAATCAAAAGGAAATGGAGAGAAAAAATGAATTTGTTAAAGCAACATATTTTGTTTTTTGATTATCTTGAGAATTATTATGTTTCAAGAAATGAGGTTCATACCAATTACTTGAACGTAATTAAAAAAATCTGCTTTTGTTAAACATGATAAAACTGTTGTTAAATCTAGTCATCCACCCCTTGAAACTGTTTTGATTACTTGCAAAAATGATAAAGAAAGCACTGAGGTGAAAGCCTCCCCTTTCAAAATTGCTGATGATAAAACTCCTGTTTATGCCATTATTAAACAAAACAATTTTACTAATGAATCTTTGCATATTATTGGTCAACAGCTTAACCGTATTGAAGAAAAAATTGTTGAAAAACCTACTGTTTCAAAACCTGAGAAACCTTTGATTGATTTACCCGGTCAAAGAAAAAATGTTGATTTTAAAACTTCTCAGAGTAAGACTTTTGATTTAGTTAATTCCCAAGTATCAACTGTTGAAAAGATTGAAAAAATGCTTGCTGATTTAAAGGTTAAAACCGAGCAAACTTCTACTTCTAGAAGCGCTACTTGTGCTATTTCAAGAAATGAGAAAGAAATTGTTTCCGATGACGACACAAATTCTGACTCATTATCTTCAAAATCTTCTAAAAATGCTTTTGATGATGGCATCAGTTTACCTGAAATTAAAAGATTTGTTGGAAATCCCAATCCCACGTCTTTTACAAAAAATTGGTATTCTAAGCCCACTCCTCCTGATGTACAGTTTGAAGAAAGATCTTCTCAAACTCAATTTTCTGTTTCTGCTGATAAACTTTATGAATGGAATATTGATGGTTTGTCTGAACAAGAAATTATTAACAAAATGGCTCACATGTCTATGGTTGGTATTGCATACAAAAATAACCATGACAATCTTGATCATCCTGATATTGTTGATTTGCTTGCATCTGGTTTTACTGGTTCTCTTCGAGGATGGTGGGATTCACATCTCACAGAAGAATCCAGAGAATCTATTAAACATGCTGTTAAAAGAGATACTGATGGTATGCCCATTTTTGATGAAAATATTAACCGTGGTGTTCCTGATGGTGTCAATACTTTGGTTTACACCATTCTCAAACATTTTGTTGGTACTCCAGCTAATATTTCGTCTCGAATTTCTGATTATTTGAATAATTTGAGATGTCCTACTATGTCTGATTACAGATGGTACCAAGATGTATTTACTTCCAGAGTCATGCTCAGAAAAGTCTCTACGAAGCCTTATTGGAAAGAGAAGTTTATTGACGGTTTGCCTCCTATCTTTGCTCATAAGGTAAAAAATGAATTAATTGGTAAAAATGATTTTATTTATTTTGATAATTTAACCTATGGTGATATTTTCAGCACTATTAAGAAAATTGGAATTAATATGTGCAATGATGAAAAATGGTTAAAACAACAGTTAAAAGGTAAAAAGAAAGCTAAATATGAAATGGGTAATTTCTGCGAACAATATGGTTTACCTCCTATTGCCCCTTCCAGGCAAAAAGGAAAAAGTAAACATGATAAGGTTTACAAAAGTTATTCCCATAAAAAGCATAAAAGATACAGAACCCACTTTGTTAAAAACATAATGATTTTTATGCTAAAAACAAATCTGCTTTTCGAAAACATGATAAACAGAGATCAGGTAAAGGTAAGTGCTTTAACTGTGGCAAATTTTGCCATTTCAGTAAAGACTGTAACCAAAAGCCTGGTAAGTTGAAAAATAAGTTGAACATGTTAAACATTAATAATAATGATCAAAATGAGTTATTTCAGATTCTTGAATCTGCTGCTTCAACTGATTCCTTTGAAGAGGATTTTTCCTCCTCATCTGATTCTGATTATCACTCCCGTAGTGATGTTTCTAAACTTGGCTGTAGAGATTCTTGTTGTAACGTGATTAAATCTGTTAAAATGTTAACCAAAAGTAAAGAGAATGATGACCTATTATTAACAATGATAAGTAAAATTGAAGACCCTAATTTACAGAAAGATTATCTTGACAAGTTTTTAAAAAACTTAACAAAAGAAGATAAGGTTAAAAGTCCTAATTCTACGATAAGTTTTGAAGAAACTCTGAAAAGATTTAATAAAAATAAATCAAAAGAGGTAACTGTTAATGATCTTCAACATGAAATAAAAACTGTTAAACAAGAGATAATTCAATTAAAAAATGATGTTAAAACTATTAAACATGATAATGATCATCTTAAACAAGAATTGTTAATTCTAAATATTGATAAAACTATGGATAAACACCAATCTGATGATGATGAGCAAAAAGACGGAGATGAATCTGATCAACAAGCTTCTCCTTCTGGTAATGTTTCTAATCGTACCTTGATTAATTTGATTGATAATCAATTGTTTCTTGTTAAACATATGCTACCCAAATGGTACATTAAAGTCAAAATTGTTGTTGCTCATGACTATGCTTTTGATGTTGTTGCTATGATTGATTCTGGTGCTGATGTTAATTGTATTCAAGAAGGCCTGATTCCTTCTAAATACTTTGAAAAATCTACTGAAAGATTAGTTTCAGCTAATGGAACTAAAATGAAAATCAAGTATGAATTAAACAATGCTCGTGTTTGCCATGATAGTGTTTGCTTTAAGATCCCCTCTGTACTTGTTAAAAACATGACTGATAAAGTAATTCTTGGTTTGCCTTTTATTGATTCTTTGTACCCTTTTCTTACTGAAGATGATGGAATTACTACTGATCCTTTTGGACAGAAAGTAAAATTCAAATTTTGTTCAAAATGTGAAACTCATATTGATAATGTTAATAAACATCTTAGCTTTATTAAACAAGAAGATAGCTCTAAGAAGACTAGTGGACAACTCTATGTTCATTTGTTGCCAACAATTATTGACAATTGTTACAATGTCCTGATGAATGGTAGTTACCCCCACAATATGAATATCTCTTTTGTTGACTACTTGCATGATGACAAAAACCTTAGTGGAAAGCATATCTTCACCAAAGAATGTCCTACGGATGCTAAAACTCAAAAAAGCATTCTTTGCATTAGGCTTTTGACCAAGTCTTTGCTTTGGTCCAAATTTGTCCGTAGCATGTCCTCCTCTTACTCCAATATTCTCCAAACTAATCATTGTCATCCCAACACTCATTGTCCAGCACAACTAATATCTATTACTATTGACCTTTGGCTTTTGAAACATACTTTTCAAAAGAATTTTATTGATACTATTTACTCTCACTTGTCAAAAAAATATTCTATCATATTATTAACTATAGCCAACTGGCTTAACATCCTCTCCCTTACTTGGCAGGACAAAGTAAGATTTAATACTACCACTACTAAGTGGAATATTATGACTTCTTCGGCAGAGAAGAGGGACAAGGGGAAAGCACCTGCATAGGACTTTCCTCAAGACGAAAGGTTCCCAGCGGGATACCCTTTCGTAATGCATGAAGGCGCATCTTCTAGAGTAAAATCCAGTAATGCAACATCCCTTCAGGAATTTGTCCCGGCAGAGGTGACATATTCCAGTGGTGATATCATATTAACCTTACAGGAAGTATTGAATAAAGACTTGCAATTCCATAATGGAGTCTATAGTGAATTACCAGATTCCATTAAATTCATTCTAGATAACCTTCAAGCTGCCCAATCTTCAAACCACCACAAACTATTCAACAAAACCATAAGGGCACTTGAAATTCACCTTGTTAACCTTACTACCCAAATTGTTGACCCTACTATTGAAAATGCAGCCTTTATCGACCAAACTTTTTAATTGCCTTGTTTACAACCATCATGATGCATCAAACCTAATTAGTCAACTCTTTGGCAAAGAGAAAATCCATTCAATAGATAGAAAGACTATAATGGGTACTGATTTTGCTAGATTGAGTCTAAAAAACCAATCTTTGCTTAAAAGTGCTGTTGCCAATTTGCCTCCAGAAGTACAAACTTGTATTTTTGAGAGCAAGGCTATGACTAAAGATCTTGATCTTTGGTTAAAACATTTCAAAACCCTTGTCTCAATTGCCCCTACCATTGTTGAACCTGATGGCCCCAACAAAGGCTACCTGAAAAAGAAATGGGGAAAATACTTTGGAAGCAGTCTCAGAGTACATGAAAAAACCCATCATTTCCCTGGCCTTTTGATTAATTATGAAGATGGTTTTCATAATGATCCCTTCTGGCTTTCTCAAATGTTTGAATTTGGTTTTGTCAGACTCATCAAATTAATAAGCCATGATCAAATTAACCAATTTCCTGATATTATCCAAAAGGCTGTTGCAGATGTTGCAGTAACCCCTTATGTTTCCATCCGATGTTGGAGTACTTTGCCCAAATGGGAAAAGAATAATTGGATGAATGTTCAACCTTCCAAGCATCTTGTTTTAATCTATGGATATACTCACCAAGGCCAATGGTATGAAGGAAATGCTTATGTTTCATATAGGCATCCCTATGCTCTTGCTGAATGTTGGAGAAGTTACTTTAATAATCGAATTCTTGATGTTTCTGAAGAATTATGGAAAGATTACCATTTCTTTGGTTGTACAGACAGAATTTCTGTTTTTGTTAACAAACCTTATGCTTCTGCGGTCCGGCACTTACAATGGGTAGAACATGATGTCCCAAGAATATTTCTCACAAGAGATCCTGTTTACGAACCATTAATGTATTGTGGTTTCTGTAACCAATAGCCAACTTATCATGAACATGAATGCAATGATGATCCCCCATGGGATCCCTCTCCAGGGGACCCTTATGATGGTTACCCATCTGATGCAGCTTCTACCTAGAAGCATAGTGATCCTAGTTCAAGACTTTCTTATTGGTCTAGCCAGATGATGCTACAATATTCACTAGTTACTATTTGCCGAAGATGCTTTCCTGATAATAATGATTTCTTCTGGCACCATCACTACGTATTAACTTTCCTCCATTGTTGACTTTCCAAGATGAAGACTTCTCCAAAAGATAAAGCTATTTACTTGCTATTTTGCTGATATTTTGGGCACAACATGCCAAACTTCTTTCGGTCTCAAAAGCTTATCTGATTCCTTCCGGATATTGCGCTCCTAATGCCCCTCACGGGTCCTGATATGAATAGTAAAATGTCACTATTTGCTTTGTACTATTTACTGCTTTATTCACTTATATAAGGGGGGTTGTCCCTTATTGTTAAACTCAGAATCTTTTCTAGGATTTCCCTTAGAACTCTCTCTAGGACTTCCTTAGATCAAGATATCTCACTAATTACACAAAGCTTGTAATTAGGAACCAAGACTAGCTTTCAAGCCTTGTACTATTTACCCAACCTGTTGATCACTGTAATCTTGTTGCTACTACTACTACTGTAAGTATTTTGATGTATATTCAATAAACACTGCTGTTTTCAATACTTTGAATTATTTTGATATACAACTGCTTGGCTGGTTCTACCGCCTTACTTTCAATTATAATTTACTTTGAATTATTCCATATATCTGCTATCTGTTGTACTTCCGCCTTCTGCGCTATCGTCCTGAGAAGTTTTACTCTGAGAAGTCTTACTCTGAGACTTCTTGAAATATATATATATATATATATATATATATATATATATATATATATATATATATATATATATATATATATATTTCAAGAAAAGTGTTGCAGAATTTTTTGAACTACATAACCTCTCTTCCAAACGCGATATATTGGTGACCATAACTCCAAATAGAACAAGGCCAGAGCCTATGGAAACTAGACATCCAGAGCTTTCCAAGGATATCAATTTTGAAGAAATTGGAGCACAGAAAGGCCTCTAAACAGCAGCATGAAAATCAGATCAGAACCGGGGAAAAAACAAAAAAAGAAATGCAAAAAAAAATACAAAATAGGAAAACTTAAAGACCAAGTAGGGAACAATATGGTGGTGTTGCCGGAACCCCACATAGCCGCATGGTTCCATGTGGCCAATAGTGTATTTCATCCTAAATGAAATCTTTTTTTGAGCTTTGGCAAATGCGATATTGACTATGAATTGAATGATATTAAATATACAATCTAAATATGCTTAGAATCCTACCAATATGGTAAATCAAAAGGAGGCTCAAGAACTTGTTGCTTTTGGAACATTTTTTTCAACCCAATTTGTGATTCTAAACCTAGTCATAGGGAGAAGTTGTGTCCATAGTCACGTAGATTATTAGTATATGATCTTAGCATATGCATGACTTTTGAATTCAAATAAATGTGCTATTTTTTACTTAATTGAATTCCATTGGTTTTATTGATATGATGCAAAGCCTATAAACTTTATATGCACTAGCAGCGAACCCGCACGTTGTGGGTGATAATTATTTTTAAGATGGTTTTATTAAAAAAAATTACAATTTAAACTAATTTAGTAATGAGTAATGTATTTTGTAATCATATTTTTATTTATTATAGGAACAATCATAAATATAATATAGGAACAGTCATAAATAATAAATATAAATTTTGTCGTACCAAAATGAAAATAATATAATTTTATTAGAAATTCAAAAGGCTAGTTAACAAAAATATTCATTTTTTAATAAAAGTTATTTATAACATTTTGTGAATCTTTAAAAAGAATATAAAATTTGGAAATTATTCTTTTAATTTTAAACAAACTTTCTCAAACCTTTTTTTTTTTTTCCTACAATCCAAAACACCAAAAAACGAACCTAAAAAAATTAATAAAACTTAACAATGATTAATTGGACCAATTAGGATATAAATTTGTTTTTGATAATCTATTAAGGTTATTTTCTTTGCAGAAATTGTAATTTCGTCCACCCAAAACATATTTTCAAATAAAAAATTATTAGCAAAATCTAAGAATTGAATTTTATACATGCATTATTATAAAATAATAATAATTATTAAAATAAAACTGCAAAAGCTAAAATATGTCACCCACCCAATTATTTTCGTTTGGCTAACCTTTACTTTTCTCTAAATAAATGGCATTATAGAGTACTTCTAATAGAACTATTAAGAGTACTTTGTCAACCACAAAAGATTAAAAAATAAACAATAATTAGTTAAGGCTCATAGTTTAACATCTAAATTGAGCATTATCAAAAATCATGCTGTGTAATAGAATATATACAAAATTACAATAAATAAATACAAAGTTATCCAAACCATGCTATGTAATAGAATAATATCATATTTTTATGTATAATATTTAATTCTTTAGAACGCAATAGGATAACATTTAACAATCAAAGAGAACCAAAAAAAAAAAAAACAACAATTTATAAATAAATCGCGTTAACCCAAAGTAGAGTTTTAAAGAATATAAAAATAAAAAAAAATTCAACCTAAAGCAGTGATGCAAGAAAAATAAAAATAAAAATCCATCAAAAAATTGAGAGAGAAAGAGAGAGAGAGAGAGAGAGAGAGAGAGAGAACATTTTTTGTGAGGGAAAACTATGCATAGAATGGAAGAGATTTTGACAAATTTATAGTAAGAGGGTGTGAATAAGAAGAGACAAAAATAAAGGAAAATGAAGGGAAAGAGGAAGAATGATATAATGTAGAGGATAGTGAGGAGATGAAAAGGTAAGAAAGGGAGAAAGGTTGAAGAAGTAATAGAGAAATAAAAAGGTATGGGAGAGAGAAAGATTGGAGAAGTGTAGATATTAAAAAAAAAAGTGTTAAAAACAATTAAAGGAAAATTGGAAAAAAAGTAAATAATGACGTAGACACTGATGTGGCTCAACTAGAGCGTAACAACAATAAATGTAACGCTTCGGCTTTTAGATAAATATATATATATATATATATATATATATATATATATATATATATATATAGAGAGAGAGAGAGAGAGAGAGAGAGAGAGAGAGAGAGAGAGATTGGAAAATTGTTTGTAATTTCTATCATGCTTGATTCGGCTAGTTCGGAAATTGCTTACTTACTAATAAAATGTCTCGATATTTATTGAGTGGACAAGCTCACCTCATATATTCTCTTTTCTGTTTTAAATTGAGAGGAATGTTAAGTTTTGGGGCTTTCACTAAAGTAGGCACATGAGATGAGTTAAAGATTAATTTCACAATAAGATCATACTTATAGTATTTAGTATTTTATGCAATTCCATTTCTTCCCTTTTATTTGAGGTCCCATTTTGGCAATGTCTTGCACACTTATAAGGTGAAACCTTTATAATTGTGAGGCCGTTTTGGCCCTTGTCATGAGCCCAGTTCATTTGTTGGGTTGGGGTGTGATAGTTTCGTTTTTTTCGTTTTCTCAAAGTTTTTTTTTTTCTTTCATTGAATTCATCAATTCATCATTTATTTTTTGTTCTCAAATATCTTTAAATAAATAACTAGGGCTAGAAATTAGGTTTCAAATTGAAGATGACAAAATATTTTGTTTATGTAAAATAATTCTGTATAGCCATTATTTTGGAGTAAAGGGAATTATTGCAAAATTTAATATAAAATCCATCATAGATGATTTTTGGAAGTTAAAAAAAAAAATCGAATTACATCTTGATAAATAATTAATTTGAAATGTATAAAGAAACCCTTATGGGATCTTATCTTTAATTTATATTTTGATAAAACTAAATAAATGCTAGTATTATTTTTCTTGTATTTATTTACGACTGAATGTATATATTCCCCATTCTTAAGTGGTTAGAGCTTTTTTATTAACATTGGTCCCCGAAAGATGAAATCATGTTTCCTTCCCAGTGGCAGCTCCAGGAATTTTATTTAGGGTGTTCCTTAGGAAGCATAAATTACACAATCTTATTTCTTTTTGGCCTTTAGATAATTATGTTTGATTTAATGTTATTAATTTCGTTCCATTCCGACCGTAACGGCTGGAAAATATCGTGCCGGTAAACAAATCGGAACAATAACCCACCCTATTCCACTTCGGAAAAAATTTCAGGTTATTTCGGTCTATTTCGAGTGTTTCAATAAATACTGGCCGAAATTCAAGATTCGGCCAACATGAAGTTTGTGCTTAAAAAAAAAAATTTGTTCTTAAAACCAAAACAAATTTGCATTTTGTAAACCAAAAAACCTCAAAAGGAAAAAAAAAATGAAATGAAATGAACAAAGGTACCTGAATAGCTAAAAAAAAAATTGTATTGAGAAATTTAAGACTTAAAACTTGAGAAGAGGCACTGCCACACTGGTACTAGTAGAAGAAACTGAAGTTACGAACAAAGACGAAGGCAAAATGTAGATGTAAAAGTATAAATGAAGATGTGATAAAATTTAAAAGTATGAAATGTAAAAATCGAGGAGACAGAAGACGTGTGTGGTTAAGAATAAATAAGAAAAAATAATTTAAAATGAGAAGTAAGTAGTATATATCTAGTGAGGAAAAATAATACTGTAATAAAAAATAATAATAAAAGGTTGAAAATTGTGTTGTATTGGGTAATGTGCTTAGTCGAATAAATCAAGCCACTTCCTAGCATTTAGTAGTTTTATTTTAATTTTTTTTTTTTTAGATTTTAGTTCAATTTTTTTTTTTTTTTTTTTCCTTTTTGCTTGAAAGACCCCAATATATTGTTAAGTTGCTCATATTATGAACCAAAAATTAATTTTATTGGCATAAAAAAAATTCTAGGTGGTCTCAAAAAACTTTTTAGAGGTAAATAAATATAAAATTTTAAATTATTATATATAATTTTTTTTTTGTTCAAGTCAAGGTGAATCTAGGACCACCCTAGCCATAAGGTGGCGCCGCCACTGTTCCTTCCCTCGATTGATCAACTAATAGCAATCGCATACGTAGTCTGACGTCAAATCCAATAGAGAATTGGCATTTTTGTATGTAGTAACAATAATAATGACAAGGAAAACAACACAAAGCAGGGCATAAACATATGATACATGAATTTGCAAGAAACTTAGAGGACGCAGTTTTATTTAAATTTTAAAGGATAAGGATGCAGACAAATGTCTACATCAAGTGCCTATGATAAATGAGTACATCAGTCCAAATGAAGAACAAAACAAAGAAAAAGATAATGGTACGATATGATACGATAGATATTAGCATTGCAATAAGTCCTCTAGCTATTTTGATGAGCACTTTCACATCTAGTTGTCAAGCTCCCTTATGATTGGGATCACAATTTCTGGTGACAATGGCCTTTCAATGAACCCATCCGCTCCAGCAGCAAGAAATTCTTGTTGGTGCATTTCATCAAAAAATGAGTGATCCCCAAAATTTTGCTTTGGGCACCCATGGCACGAACCTGCCTAGCAGTCTAACATATAAGATGGAACAGAATATTATTATCTTTTGGTTAAAGTACAATAAATGGAAAGTTAAATTGTACATGAAGACTGAAGTAGCATAAGTATCACACTATATTTTATTTTTTAGAATAACAAGGGAGGGAGCATTTGAACCAGGACTCCTCCATTGGAAATACTAGAGGTATCAATTGAGTTACAAAACTTTTGGTGTATCAAACGATATGATCATGAATAACTAGATAATTAATCGAGCTTGGCCATTAGATAATAAGATGAAATAGAAGCATGTAATATATACCTCAGGGCCATTCAGGACAGGCAGAAGCATCTCAATGATAATGAGATTGAAAGTTGCCCCAGAGGCAATGAGCTGCACTGCAGCCTCCCCAGTCTCTACAGCTTCTGTTTCCACGCCATAGGAACGTAGGAGTGCTGTCTGTATGGCTCGGCATATCCACCACAAGTGCTGTCAACTTGTTTTTGCAGGAAAAGCGCTGCCCTTCGCTCTTGTCATTCCCTTCAGCTGAGCCTCCACTCATGCCCATGGGGGAAACATGATCAACTGCTGCTCCCATTTCTTCTTAAATCAACTAATAACTTCTGAGCAATTACATCAAGCAATAGCTCATATAATTAAGTGAAATCAAATTGATATTACCCAATAAATGAAACATACATCTCTGTTCCTACAAATTTTTTTCTTCCTCAACAAACTCAATCTTCAATTCTTTTTTTTTTTTAGAAACTAAAGCTTCAATTAAGAGATAAATACTAGCAAAGGCTTCAAAGGCCAACACAACTATATTTTAGGGCTATAAAAATAGTAATAATTCAATTATAGCTACTACGTTTAGTAAAGTAGGGCCAAAGCTCTTTTCATTCCAACTGTGAATAACAACATCATCTGTCTAGAAATGCAAGAACTTTATGAAATTAAGGAATTCAGGAACAACCATGTCATGCACTTATATTGCGAGGATACAACTATAATAATTCAAATTAGAAAGGGGAAATTTTTTTTTTTTAAAAGAAATCAGCAGCACTGTTTTAGGACAACTCTAGGCAATATTGTGACTTATCACTATGACTATTCAAAGCCCAATGCTGATGATAATGCAGGTACCTCTAAAACAGCTTATACAGATGAAGCACCTAACATTTTCCTGTGTACTATCATATCCAGTGGGCATAAAATGTGCAGAAGGTGACAAAAAGAGAGTGCAGAAACCCAAGATTCGCGGTAACATGGCTGTAGTAAAAGATGCTTTGTAATCTGATAGCCAGATTTTTTTTCTTTATGAAGCTAATATCCAAGATTTTCATACATCTGGGCATTTTTATGACACAAGAACAAAATACTAATGATTGACACAAGCCAAACATGCTAATATTTCTTTTCTATTTTTACAAATGTGCATACATAAATTAAAAACTCCACCCCATTCAAAATTTTGCATTTTTCAAAATTAACAATAAAATTTCTCATTTACTAGGATCTCATGAGACATAAAGCATGAGACTGGCTTTTTGCTTGAGGTCAAAATAAATTTCAGTGAAAAAATTCTTCTCACCAATTTAGCTTTGAACTATTCATATGTTGATTGACATAATATTAACCAGTTTTAGTTCATTTTTGAAACAAGTTGCATAACTTCACACTTTAGTGTTTCCTATATTGCATATAGTCTTTAGTAGTAATTTTGTTGTCTTGTTGAACAATGCTCACAACACAGGAACTTAACTATGATAATTGCCCAAAAGGATCTAGACTGCTTTAATATATGGTAAAGCTTAAGACAACTGGTTTTGGCACCCTTAATATTTCATTTGCAGAAACTTATAAGATAATTGCACGCTTGCTTTGACTACTTTAAGTCTTCGAACTAATTTGTTATAGTATTAAAATAACCTTCTAAAAAAATGCTTCTTTCTAAATGAGTTCAAATATATTATTAATTGTAATAAGGGTGTTTTCTCCACCTTGATTTGAATACGCATACAGTACTTAGCAAAAAAAAAAAAAAAAGGGGGGGGGGGGGGGGGGAATACGCATACAGTAAATTTATATACTAATGATGACGAAAAATCACCAATTAGTCACACAATCCTCACGTGCCCAAAACAACACCTGCACAACAAAAAGAGAAAACCTAACAGAGAGCACCTGTGTGGTGCCGGCCAAAAACCCTTCGAATGTCAGGTTAGAACTTTTCACAACTCTAGAGTGCCAGAGTTGGGATGAATTATGCGTACCTTGTATTCTAAGGGCTCATGGGTTTTTATAGTAGAGTCGGCCTCCATTTCTTGAGCATCAAGGCATTTCCTTATAGGGAAGATTCTCCTTAACAAGCGTAAATTACGAAATCCTTTGCTAGCTAGAATTCTTCTCATATTGGGATTCTTTAAAGTTAATTGTGAGACGCAAGTTAATTCCATTTAGGAATCCTTAGAGCTTAATCAAAACAAATGGATGCCACATGTCACTAATATCCATTCACTATGTGTCCGTGCACCTTGGACCCGTCCACTTTCGACCAGTTGGCCCAAGGTCGTCATGTTTCTTCAAGAGTGCTCGTCATCAATTTTTACCCTCTTCAGTTGCCCCCTCACTCCTTGGGTCTGTCACCTACATTGCACGGATCCATGGAGTGACGGCTTGATTCTTGACCTTGAGAAGTGTGTAATGACTTGACAGACTAGCCTAGGGTTATTAATGCTGTAAGGACACGTGGCTAGCTTTGAGTGCTCGAACCAAAGCATCGCCTCGTCTTCCGAGCCGTTCCTCTATATATATGTTGCTCGCTCCTTTCATTTTTGCCTTTTAGGAAACATTTTTACTAATCAAAGCGCTTCCATCCACTTTTCTCTGACCGTCGCCTAGTTGATTTTGTATTACCGTTCTTATTGTCCTTCCGTCACTCTTCTTGTACCATCAAGCTGTAAGTATTCTTTCCTTTTTCTCAATTTTTCTTCTTCCTTTATTGGCATAGGTCGGTCCGTTGTCAAGGTAGACCTAGGGTCTTAGGTTTTCTTTTATCCGTCATTTGTAGGTGTCAGATATTTAGTGAGGCGTCAAGTGATCAATTGTTTGTCCGCAACGGAGCTGGCTACGATGAGGTGTTTCCGTCAAGTCAAGCAAACCTTGGCACCTCCAGCAAGGAGAGGGAACCGTCAACCAACTCTCCTCACAATACGAAGGAAGAGGTGCAGGATGAGGACGGGTCAGAATATGACTCAAATGACGATCTAGATGGCGTAGATCCTCCTATCCAGTCTGTCATAGGTCCTGATGGGTTCAGGGAGTTCATCATGCTCCCTCTGTGGACAGTAAATGACTTCGTCTCTTCCATCAAGCAACCACACTTCAATACACTTAGGGAGAAGTACCAGATTCCTGAAAACATATTTATCTGTCTACCCTTCAAGTCAAAGATATGCTATTATAGGGGTCTTAAAGACGTTAGGGTGTACGAGCAGATGCTGAAAGCTGGGTTTTGCTTTCCGTTGAGTGCTCTTCACCGTCGTCTTCTACAATATCTGGGACTGTCTGTCTCTTAGATTTCTCCGAACGCCTGGAGGGTTTTCCTGGGTGTATAAGTTTTGTACGGGGTGATGTCAAATGGTGCGCAACGGTTGACAGTGGAAGAATTTTTCCACTGTTACCGTCCTTCTGAGATTGCCCAATCGAGGGGGATGTATAGTTTTCTCCCACAGAACCCTGTACTTAGGTTAGTGTGCTAGACCTCGGACTCTAACAGGAACTGGAAGGGTCGTTATTTCTTTCTCTGTGGGGATAATTGGATGGGCCGTCTAGGTGACCATGAGTATATGCCCGTCAATACGACATGGGGTATAATGCCCCCGTCTGGTATGTGTCCATCCTTATTAGGTTTTGTTCTTATATTTTTGATTTTGTGGTTCTAATCATCCTCTTCTTTTTAGCTAGCGACCATCCACTAGTTACCGTCGAGCAATTCGGTTTCCTAGAAAAAAAAATTAATACCACTAGATTGTCAAAGAGGACTTGGATAAAGCTTGTCACTTTGGATACTTTTCATTGGTACTACGACGGTCCAAAACCCACTATCGCCGCCCGTCGATACGACACAAGAATACGCAGACGTAAGTCCTTAGATTGTTGTACTTGTATTATTATTTACCATCATTTTTACTCGTCCACTTTTAGCAGAAATGGAAGATGCTAGGAGAAGGGCCTTCATCAAGCAGTAGGCTACTGCTAAGAAAAAGCAAGTTTGCGATCTTCCCCCCAAGCTGGGTTCATCCCATTCGTCCACGAAAAGACCCCTGGCAGAAAAATCTAACCGTCATAGTAAGAAACAAAAGGTGGTGACAAGGTTACCTGCCAGTCAAGGATCCGGCAGATTGAAGTTGCCCCCCAAGCTTGGATTAGGAAGGGGCAAGGGTATGATGGTTAATCCAGACCCCGTCAAGGAGAAGCCTCCCATCCTCCTCCAAGAAGATTCCCAGTATGCCCTTAATCAAGTCACCTTCATCATTAAGGATGAGGATTACAAGGATCTAGGCAACCATGCTACAAAAGCAATAGGGGAGACGGTGCTATTCAACCTCACACAGGTTTTTATCCATCATTATATTCTCCGTCATATTTTCACCAATTCATACTCACTCTTTCATATTGTGTAGGGGGTCCGAATGGTGAAGGGATTAATGGATCGTTGCCTTGCCCATAAGAAGACGTGGAGCATGTCCGTGCAAAATCAAATGCAACTAAAGAAGAGCTGGCGGAGCTGAAGGCTTGGAAGCTCCATCATGAGGAGAAACTGATGCTATCCAAGCAGGTTCGTGGTGAATTGGAGAAGTAGGTGGAGTCAATGAAAGAAGCCTTGAAGGAAAAAGATGTTAGCCTCCGTCATGCAAAAGTTGACGCTATTAGAGAGTACTGAGACTCTAACGCACTTCTAAGTGAATTGGGTACCTCTTTTGCTGACGGCTTTGACGACTACATCTGTCAAGTCAAAGCTTCTTTTCCTGACCTGAACCTCTCTCACATCACCATAGATCCTGAGGGTCAGACTCCAACTCGCCCCGTTGATACTGAAGGTACGGACAAGCTTTTCGGTGAAGACCAAAGTGACGACAAGGCCCAAAAGGTTGACTAGAAAGGAACCGTCGAAGATAACACTCGTCAACCCTTAACTCAAGAGCCTGATGGCAAGGAGAACACGATTATAGTCCCGGAGTAATACATACCTTGTTTTATTTTTTTTTTAAGTTTCAAAATGTATGGGAGAACAACATATTTAACCGTCACCTTTTTGTAGACATTTATCATATGTATATATTTTAAATGAGTTTTGCCTTTCCTATATTGATCCATCATTTTAAATTCATTCTTCATACAACTAATCGTTCAATTTATTTACTCAGTGAACTCATCCTTCATGGTATGCTTCGTCTATTTGAT
The DNA here is from genome assembly GCF_040712315.1 of Castanea sativa. Lineage (NCBI taxonomy): Eukaryota > Viridiplantae > Streptophyta > Magnoliopsida > Fagales > Fagaceae > Castanea > Castanea sativa. The sequence goes on along the minus strand of NC_134024.1, from coordinate 41,168,275 downwards.
GGATTTTGTGATTTTCATCCTTCTTAGGATGATCCGTCCATTTTATGGACTTAATAAATTCATCCTCCATTTGATGATCCGTCCATTTGACAGACTAGGTGAATTGCATCCTTCCTAGGATGAACCGTCCACTTTGTGGGCTGGATAAATTTTGTCCATTTTATGGACTACTAAATTCCATCCTTCATAGGATGATCCATCCACTTTGTGGACTTTACGAAATTTCATCCTTCATGGGACGATCCGTCCACTTTGTGGACTTTACTTAATTTTATCCTTCATGGGACGATTCGTCCACTTTGTGGACTTTACTAAATTTCATCATTCATAGGATGATTAGTCCACTTTGTGGACTTTACCAAATTTCATCATTCATGGGACGATCCATCCACTTTGTGGACTTTACTAAATTTCATCCTTCATGGGACAATCCGTCCAATCTATGGACTTAGTAGATGAATCTCAGCGGAAAACATTCAATATGTTTTGAATAAACCCCTCTTATTATAATGGATGAGTAGAATATTGTTCATAAAAAACAAGAAAATTGCCCTTTGGGCTATAAGAGTACGGTAGAAAATAAAAAATACAACTATCTGCTGAAAAAGATAAACTGGAAATGAGGAGTGTGATGTTATCGTTGTCTTTGTTCATCGTCTACTGGTTAAACTTCTTCAGGTGCTCTGTATTCCATGGGTGATTCAATTTTTGTCCTTCTAGTGTCTCTAGGTAGTATGTTCCCTTCCTATGCCATGAGGTGATCCTGTACGGTCCTTCCCAATTAGGTCTCAGCTTCCCCTGGGAGGCATCTTTTGTAGCACCGGTTACTTTCCTCAAGACAAGATCTCCAGCCTGGAAGTCCCTGTGCCTGACCTTAGAGTTGTAATGCTTCGCCATGAGGTTCTGGTACCGTGCTAATCTTTGCTTGGTCGTTGCTCTGACTTCGTCCACCAGATCAAGCTATAAGTACATGGCTTCATCATTCTTGCTCTCATCGTGGTTCCCAACCCGGTAACTTGTAAGCCCTACTTCTGCTAGGATGACTGCCTCACTACCATATGCCAGTCGAAATGGTGTCTCTCCTGTTGGTGTCCTTGTTGTTGTCCTGTATGCCCATAAAACACTTGGTAATTCATCCAGCCATATGCCCTTTGCCCCCTCAAGCCAAGTCTTGATGATTTTGAGCATGGATCGATTCATGACTTCAACCTGTCCGTTGGCCTGTGGGTGGGCAGGTGACGAGTAGTGGTTCTTTATCCCTAACTGGGAACAAAAATCTCGAAATACATCGTTATCGAACTGCTATCCGTTGTTTGAGACAAGCACCCTTGGTATACCATACCTGCAAATAATATTCCTCCATACAAAGCTCCGGATATTCTTCTCCGTGATAGTGCCCAAAGCCTCTACTTCCACCTATTTAGTGAAGTAGTCAATGCCAACTACTAGAAACTTCAGCTGCCTTACTGCTGTTGGAAAGGGGCCCATGATATCTAACCCCCATTGCGCGAATGGCCATAGGGTCGTCATAGTGGTGAGCTCTTCTGTTGGTTGCCTTATGAAATTGCCAAACCACTGGCACTTGTCGCAGGCTCTAGCTTAAGCATCAATATCCTTTTGCATTGTTGGCCAGTAATATCCTACCCGAAGTAGCTTGTACACCAAGGACCTCGATCCCAAGTGATTTCTGCAGATTCCTTCATGGACCTCCCTTATAACATAGTCTGCTTCTTGGGAGGCGAGGCACCTTAGGTAGGGTCAGGAGAAACCCCTCTTGTATAGGAATTCTTTAATCAAGATGAACCGGGCCGCTTTAATCTTCAACTTCCTCGCGGCCTCCTTGTCGTCCAATAGCTCGCCGTTCTTTAGGTAGGCGGCTATCGGGGTCATCCAACAGCTTACATCGCTTACCTCTTGTATGTCGGTATTGTCTATTAATGATGAGAGTTGATTGAAGGATAATACCTAGTTCGGGACAATCATAGGTTCCACTAAAGCTAACTTTGCAAGCCGGTCAGCACCTTGGTTCTCCTCCCTTGGGATTTGAACCAATTTCATTTAGAGGTTATTAGTTCAACCCTTCGCTTCCTCGAGATACCTCTTTAGTCTTTCATTCTTGCACTCATAACTGCCATTAACCTGACTAGTTACTATTTGGGAATCAGAGTATCCGACCACACTCTTAGCTCCAGTTGCTATTGCAAGGTCTAGTCCTGCTATTAAGGCTTCGTACTCTGCTTCGTTATTGGTTGTGGAAAAGTCCAGACGGATCATGCATTCAATCTTATCTCCTTCCGGGGTGTGGAGTACCATGTCGGCCCCTCCTACATGTCTATTGAAGGATTCATCTATGTGGATGCTCCACATGGGAACTTCCTCTGCCCCTGGTCTTCCATGAGAGTGAACTCAGCGATGAAGTTCGCTACTACCTATCCCTTCACAGCAGTTCATGGTTGGTATTGTATGTCGAACTCACTCAGCTCGACCGCCCACGACGCCATCTGTCCTGCAGTTTCGAGGCTACTCATTGCTTTTCGCAGGGGCTTATCTATCAGGACAGTTATGGTATGTGCTTGGAAGTATGGCTTGAGTTTCTGTGCCGCGATCACTAGTGCGAAAGCTAGCTTTTCCATTTGAGGGTACCTTTCTTCTACTCCCCTGAGCGCTCGGCTTATAAAATATACGGGCCTTTGCATCTAATCTTCTTCTCTAACAAGAGCCGCACTAACGGCCACTAGCGAGACGGCTAGGTATAGAAACAACTCTTCCCCCAGCTCTGACGGGTTGAGTAATGGCGGAGAAGAGAGGTACGCCTTCAAATTTTTAAACGCCTGCTGGCATTCGTCCGTCCATTCAAACGATCTCCTCAGCGTGCGGAAAAAAGGGAGGCATTTATCAGTCTCTCTTGATACAAACCTGTTTAGGCATTTATCAGTCTCCTCAGCTTTGTACTTCTTTTACCATCTTTGGCGGAGCCAACTCCATGATCGCCTTCACTTTCTCCAGGTTTACCTCGATTCCCCTTTGGGATACCATGAACCCCAGGAACTTTTCTGTCGTTACCCCGAACACACATTTTCTCGAATTTAATTTCATGTTGTAAGACCAAAGAGTGTCGAAGGTCTCCTAGAGGTCGCTCAAATGGTCGGACTCTTGGATGCTTTTCACTAGCATGTCATCGACGTAAACTTACACATTTCTCCCAATCTGGTGTGCGAACATCTTGTTCATCAATCTCTGATACGTGGCTCCTGCATTTTTGAGTCTGAAAGGCATTACTTTGTAGCAGAATAACCCCTGGCTTGTAACAAATGACATCTTCTCTTGGTTGGCTTCATCCATCTTGATCTGGTTGTAACTAGAGAATACATCCATGAAGCTTAGAAGCTCATGTTTTGTGGTTGAGTCTACTAATGTATCAATACGTGGGAGTGGGTAACTATCTTTAGGGCAGGCCCTATTTAGATCCATGAAATCTACACACATTCTCCACTTTCCATTAGCTTTTTTGACCATTACTACATTTGCCAACCAATCTGGATAGTATACTTCACGTATGAAATCTGCTTCCTGTAACTTCTGCACTTCCTCGGCTATGGCTTTGTCTCGCTCTGGGGTGAACACTCGCTTTTTCTATCGGAAGGGAGAAAATAAGGGTGATACATTCAACCTATGGACTATGACCGACGGGTTGATCCTTGGCATGTCCTCATGACTCCATGCAAACAAGTCTTAGTTTTTCCTTAAGAACATTGCAAGTGCTTGCCGTAATGACTGGCTGGCCAAAGTTCCTATTCTCATGGTCCATTCAGGCCTAGAATCATCGAGGGGTACTTATTCTAATTCTTCCATCGGTTCTGCTACCATACGATGTTCTCCTATGTTCATCATTTGTAGGTGGTCGTCCATCCCCATCATAGCTATGTAGCATTCTCACGCGGCTACCTGATTTCTGCGTAGCTCTCCTACTCCATACTCGGTAGGGAACTTGGCCATCAAATGGTAGGTCGAGGTCACGGCCTTCCATGAATTGAGAGTGGGTCGTCCAAGGATGGCATTGTAAGCCGATGAGCAATCGACCACAAGGAATGCCACATCTTTAGTGATTTGCTAGGGGTAATCACCCACCGTCACAAACAACGTAACGGCCCCAAGGGGGTAGACCCTTGTCCCTCCAAAGCCGACGAGTGGGGCGTTCGTCGGAACTAGCTGCTCTCTACCAATCCCCATCTCCTAGAATGCGAGGTAGTAGAGGATATCAGCCAAGCTTTCGTTGTCAACCAAAACCCAGTGCATATTGTAATCTCCTACTCGTAGGCTGATGACAAGCGCATCATAATGCGGGTGGTGGAGACGTCGTGCATCCTCCTCCGAAAATTTGATGACTAGGTTATTAATCCGCATCATCTTCTATAAAGAACCCGTCATCTGGACACTCTGAACCATCCTTAGATATGTTTTACGGGCCTTTTTGGATGAACCCGCAGTCGCTATGCCCCCAACAATCATCCTTATGTCTCCTATCGATGGTTTTGGGCACTCGTTTTCCCATCGGGGAGCCAGGTCTTATGGTGGGTCCATCTTATCCTTGCTGACGAACCTTTGCAGCTTTCCTTGCCTGATAAGAGCTTCATTCTGTTGCTTCAGGTCGTAGCATTCAACCATATCGTGGTCATGATCACGATGAAAACGGCAATATTTATCCCTTGACCTTTTGTTTGGATCTCCTTTCAGCCTGCCAGGAAAAGTTAGGGCTCCTTCATCCTTAATTTGCATCAGCACTTGATAGATCAAGGCGGTCAGCAAAGTGAAGCTTGTGAATTTCCCCATAGGTGGCTTGGAGCACTTGTCCTCCCGTCGTTCTTTAGTCCTAGCCATTTTTCGTCCTCTATCCGACTGCACATCTTCCTGCCTCTCCCTTTTTTTGGGCTTCTCTTCTCAGGCCAGGAGTGCGTCCTCTGTGTTCATGTATTTAGTCGCTCTGTAAAGCACCTCTAACATGGTTTTCGGGTCATTCTTATATAGAGAAAACAGGAACTTACCCTTCTGTAACCCATTGGTGAACACTGCTACGAGTATTTTGTTGTCTGCTTCATCGATCGAGAGAGCCTCCTTGTTAAAATGAGCTATGTAGGATCTTAGCGTCTCGTCTTCCCGCTGCTTAATGTTCATCAAACATGCAGCAGTAGACTTCTTATACCTGTGACCCCCGATGAAGTGTGAGGCAAATTGAGCGCTTAACTCCTTGAAGGTGCCAATGGAGTTGGGTGTCAGTCTGCTGAACCAGATCCTTGTAGGTCTCTTCAACGTGGTCTAAGGGGTCCTTAGACCCATCATAATTCTCTACTTGCAGCATGCAAAATTTTGGGGGAAGAGGGGACAAACTGACGAACGCCATGAAAGGTGAATCTGTCCGCTAGACTAGGTCATCGAGATCGCTGGATACCCGTCCCCTGAGGGCGTTCATCATAAAGTCCATCCGCTCCCTCATCATCTACATCTCAGCGACTATGTGAGACGGGACGACTTCAAAAACAGATGGTCGGCTTGTGTCCTGCCGTTCCAGTCTACTTAGAGCATTGCTACCTTCAGGCCCTTCTTGGTTTCTCCTCTCAGCACTTGTTCCTTCTTGGTCTTCATCCTGTGTATCAGGGCCTGCATTCTTTTGCCATAACTGCTCCTCCAAATCATGATTCCGCTTGGTTAGGCACTCTACTGCTGCCGCAAGGGTTTGAACTTGCCTCTCCAAGGCCGTGGTATGTGGTTCATCACCCTGATTATTATTGGTTGTTGCCATTAAACGAGTGAGTACCATGAAACTTTTTTCTGGGAAGCGATATATGTATGGCTTGTTTCAGTGGTTAGCGTTCCCCACAGATGATGCCAACTGATGATGATGAAAAATCACCAATTAGTCACACAATCTTCACGTGCCCGAAACAACACCTACACAACAAAAAGAGAAGACCTAATAGAGAGCACCGGTGTGGTGCCAGCCAAAAACCCTCCGAAGGTCAAGTTAGAACTTTTCATAACTCTAGAGTGCCAGAGCTGGGATGAATTATGCGTACCTAGTATTCTCAGGGCTCATGGGTTTTTATAGTAGAGTCAGCCTCTGTTTCTTGCGCATCAAGGCGTTTCCTTATAGGGAAGATCCTCCTTAACGAGCGTAAATTACGAAATCCTTTGCTAGGTAGAATTCTTCTCATATTGGGATTCTTTAAAGTTAATCGTGAGACGTAAGTTAATCCCATTTAGGAATCCTTCGAGCTTAATCAAAACAAATAGATGCCACGTGTCACTAACATCCATCCACTGTGTGTCCGTGCACCTTGGACCCGTCCACTTTTGGCCAGTTGGCCAAAGGTCGTCATGTTTCTTCAAGAGTACCCCTCATCAATTTTTACCCTCTTCATATACAATTCTCCAAGTAATAAATTAAAGGATCATGGAAACAAGTCAATTGGCTTGGTAATAGAACCATCACTTTGCAAAGTGATGGTTCTATTATCTAAAGAGGAAAAAATTTCTTCTTTTGATAATGGTCATGAGCTTTTAAAGTTTATTTCACGAAAAAGTAAAAAACCTTCATCCACCATGCAACAGCAGTCTCACAAAAGAGAAAAAAGAAGCTGGTTCAATCATTAGGCTAGCTAATACGAAATTTTCCTACAACCTCCTAGAAGTAAATAGTGAATGGGAATATTTCAAGAATAATGGCTATATATTTCTCCTTCAAGAGAAACATGTCGAGATAGTCTTTCAAACTAGGTGAAGTCATTTTTCAATTGGAATGACGACAATGAAGGATTTCAGTAAATTCCTGGCACTCACGCAAGCTAGCTAAGTGCAAAATTCTCCCTGTCAATTGAAACCAACAATGCATCGGCTGCATCAATGCAGTACCTCGTGTTGCATTCCTACAAATGGGATTAGGATCATCTTAAAAATGATCTATCATGTTCTCAGTTCTTTTGTTACGTGCCTTTATTTTATCATTTCAAAATTGCGGTTGGGATTTTCTTATTTGCTTCAGCTTATTTGAGTTTTTAACTTCTTCTTTTTACTATTCATAGGTCCTACTGAACTTTTTAGTACTATTTATGGATCTTATTATACTATTTAGCTAACTTTTAACTTTTCTACATTTTTAATAAAAGTTTTCAGTTTCAACTAAATAAGATATTCTCAAATGGACCCTAGTATCAAGATTCTCTAAATTTCCTATGTACTGGACCATGTAGAGTTCTTTAAATTCTCACATTATTTTTCTAAATGGGTAATTATAAGTTTACATTGTACAAACAATGTAAATCTTATAGCCTAGTACAATGTACACTATGAATTTTTTGTTAGGTTCTAAATATTTAAGATTATATATTTAGATTTCAAATTTATGTATGTTGGCAAATTGAGAATAAAACTTGTCTAGATTAGGTGTTAGACATTGATCATGATGGTTCAAGTCAAATTTCAAGAACAACCAAGCTGTAGAATGAAGAGTTCAGAATTTGTCAAGCTCGATCAATTCAACGACAAGCTCTACCGATCGAAAGTCATGTTCAGCAGATTTTAAATCAAACCCAAAGCCTACAAAAATGTTTAGGGTTTGAGTTAAAAAGTACTTGGTATAAGAGGAAAACCCTGATTACATTTTAGAAGTTCTTAGAAGTCTTATGAGTTACTCCTGTAAGATATGAGAGGTTTCTGTAACCTTCTAACTCAACAAGCATCTAGCGAAATGAGATCTACAATCAAAAACTGGTGGAAACAAGTTGCTGTATAAAGATCAACTACTGACGGTGATCTAAAACCTTTGAGGGGGATCTCAAAGTCACAAACGGAGAGCTTGTGTGCTGCAGATTCAAGATAGAAGAGTCTGTGAATTCAAAGCTGCACGTGGTTATGTAAGTAAGTTCTACAAGAGGTAGCTTTAGATTTTAGGGAGAAAACCTATTGTAAACTTTCATTCTATCATAGTGGATTTGTTTACCTTAAGGATAGCTAAGTTGAATTCTCCTCAAGTTTTTTATCATGAAACTGAACAATTTTATTGGTTTTCTTGGGTCATCATATCACTTGTCTTCTTTATTTTACCGCACTTAGTGATATGATTGTATATATTTAACTTAAATCTGAATAATCAATCTAGGCAACTATTTGATTATTTAATTAAGTTTAAAAATCTGATTTAAGGGTCCAAACAAACAAAAATTTTCCTCTATAATAAAAGGCAAATATATTAAGCCACATCATCAATCCACTATCATAACCATAAAATAAAGCTTTTCAAAGAAAAAATTTTAGTTTACAAGAAACTCTTAATCCCGGTAAAAGAGTCCAAAGGGCTGCTCCCCTATCTCTCATTTCATGGCTAATTTCCTGCATTTTTCAGTTTCTAAGAGCCATTTCCACCAAAGATAAATAAATAAATCTAACAGCCAATACTAAAAACCCATCTCTCAATATTCCTTTTCTTCTCAATCTGTCACTTTCTTATTTTTAGTTCTCTGTTAGTCCAACTTTGCCACAAGGTTTTGAAACCCGAACCAGACCGTACTGTTCGACCGGAAAAACCTCGAACCGCTCATTTTTGCAATTCTTTTAGCCTCAAGAACCGCTCCATGGGGATAAAGCAGGGACCCGTGCGAACCACGGTCGGACCTCACAGTTTTGAGAACCATGATCAAACCGCTTCTTATAGTTCCCTACTTCCCTTTGAATATGATCCTAAAAAAACAAAAAAAAACACAGAAGATGAGAGATTGTCGTTGAAAAGATGATCTGGACGAGCCAGTGAACGATGGCAAGAATGGAAGGCCAGTGGTGAGGAGTACCAGGTGCTTTGAGAATGGATTTGCTGAAGTTGAAAGGGTAATTTAGGGATTTGAGCAAGAAGGGGAGATCTTCATCGAGTTTGCAGGAGGAAGGGAACTGGAGACGAGAGGGGTGATCTTCTAGCTTTGTTCGTCGCCGGTAATGTGTGTGTGTGTGACAGGATGAGAGTATGAGAGAAAGAAAATGAGAAAGAGAGCTAGAGATGAAGAAATAAAAGTAAAAGCAGAGAGCCAGAGAGGAGTCAGATGAGAGGAGTGGGGATGGGGAAACGTGTGTGGAGGATAAAAAACAAAAGGAAAAAAAAATAAGAAGAAGAAGAAACGTATGGTTCATATGGATGCAAGGAAAGAAAGGAAAAAGAATAAAATAAAATCATAATCAAATGTTGCCGCAATATTTCACAATAAATTTTAAGTAACAGATAGTTATTAGTTAATATTGATAAGTAAAAAAATAATTTTAATGGTGGGTTCAAATTAGAACTAGTAACAACTTTTCACATAAATTTTATTGTGAAAGTATTGCTAAAAATGCTGTAGAGTTCTTCGCTACTTCTGAACACTAGCTATGTGCTTTAGTCTCACCCACTTATATTTGCTTTTCTGTCAACTATAATGCTTGCTTATTGTCAAGCACTTCCTCCTTGGCTTTTGTTATTTATTTAACTTTAACAATTTTTAAATGCATGGAACATATAGCTTTTGATTTTTTTTTTTTTTAATTCATAATAAGTGGTGAACAATGACTATTCAAATGGGCTTGGGAGTTGGGAAAAAAATGATCCGCAGTCAAATGGGCTTGGGCATGAGCAAATAAACTAATTTGTCTCTTAACTATTTTATTGAATTTCATAAAATAAAAATTATTGGGTACTAAAGTGTACTTTGTCATGACTTAAAAATAATTTAAAAACTCAATAGCTATTTATGTTTTTTTAGAATTTAATAATTCTTATTTATATTATGAAAGTTATATTATAAAAAATACTATCTATATTTGTTTTGGATTATTTTAGTTAAATTTTCAATTTTTAGTTATTTAATATATTTATTTATAATTTAAATAATTATTAAATTAATTATGACATCATCACGGTTCGACCTTAGGTTGACCTCGGTCTAACCTTGAAAACCTTGAACCTCTCACTTTTACGGTTTATTAAACGGTCCGGGTTTCAAAACCTTGCTTTGCCATTGATTCAATCCTCTCCTCCCTTAATCTCGACCCTTGCCTTTTCCTCCAAAGAGTGCCAAACATGAGACAGTGGTTCGGATTATTGTGGGTTTTGGTTGGATTGAATGTTTTGGGTTAATGGAATTGTGAGTGTGTGGAGGGTGTATAATGCTGAAGGTTGGTTGTCCAAGGGGTGAGATGACCGATCTTTTAAATGTAGAACTACAAATTTAGTACATTGAATTTACAAACTCGTGTGTTATCAACTATATAAAGTCAATTCAAATATTCAATTATGAAGTAATTGAATCGCACCAATTACATTAATTCATTACTGCTACATTAGTTTATAAACTTCATGATAAAACTTGTAGTACCTTTATCATTTTTTTTAATAGAGTTTGAGTTTGATTTTGCCTCTATTTATAGAGATTAATGTGAATGGTTTTTTTTTTAATCTGAAATAGAATTCTACACTACCCTAATCTATGAGTATATGCCTGAAGCTCCCTCTTAGAAATTTGAACCCAACACTTGTTGAGAACTCTTTTTTTGCCCCACATGGCACCACTTCGTTAGCAACCCATGCCACATCAACATATTATTGATTTTTGGAGTAAATCTCTTTAAAGCCCAAAATAAGTTTATATCTTAGAATTGGGCTCACATGGCCCACAAGATCCTTACTTCAAAAGGCGGATTTATGGTCCACATTTCCTCTTTATCAATTAGGATCATAACCCCATGACATCATCATCATCAACATCAACATATGGATCAGGCTCAAGCAATGAATCCAAGCTCAAGGCCCATATTACCTCTCTTACACTCATGGCAAGCGGCTTCTTCAACAAAAGCTCATATTTTCGCAAAATGACAACAAAACTCAAGGCACGTCATCTCATCTTCGACTTATGATCCAAGTCCATGAGTTTCTTTAGGGAAACTTTGGGAGTCGTGGTTTGGAGGGCAAAGAGGTATGTTCAGTAAAGCTCCAACGGTTTAAAATTGATAAAAGAAATATGTTGCTTGGCATGTATTCTCCAACTCCCTGAACTCTAACGAGTCCATGTATAGTGGGTAACATATGGTAAGCATCTCTTATCACGTAGCACTTAAAATGATAAAACCCCCCATTGTTCTTTTCCTAAAACTTAATATTCATCATATGACAAACACTCAAAAACTCCAGCCATCTAAATATTGATAAAATAACTATTCATTCAACCTCTGGTTGTTCCTATACAAATTTAGAAATTTCATTATATTATTCCACATAATCTTATTATTACTTTCAGCTAAAATCCAACTCAAACACATGGCCTAATCTGATTGCCTATCTTTAATCTCCAAATATATAGAATCATGATATCTCTAATACTCAGTTGCTATCTGCCACAATCAGACCAAATTTTCCTCTGTCAGCTGCTAGAGCAGAGCATTAAATGATCTCCTTGCTCACCAAGATTAAGTCACAACACAATGAGACCTTGACTAGATCTCTAAAACTTCATTAACTATCAATCAATCATTCTATTACTTATTAAAAATGTGTTGTAACAGAATCTTGGACCAAAAATATTAACACCCAAAAAAGGAAATATTTCCAGCAGAACACCAACAACAGCACTTGACACCTGGCTAAAACTGATATCACCAACCATTTAATGCTAAAATCCCAGCAGCTAGTTGCTATACCCAAAATGGCAAGATGCCCTTAAAAGAGATTTTACCATTTTCAGCCAAATCCATGAAATAAATGCTGAATATTCTCTCCAACAGCCTGACATCATCCAAGCTGACCACATCTACTTCTACCCCAAGCAACAACTGTCTTATGACAACTATGACAACTTTTCCTAACAGCTGAGACAGTTTTTTCAAAACAGCTGTAATAGCTAACCCAACAGCCTTAGCATTACTAATTTTCCTCATTTGACTAAAAACCAAAACCAACTAAAGAAATTTTCTTTTTCTTGCTAAAATATTTTCCTTTTCTGCTACTCTTTCCTCCAGCAGCTATTACCCAAAATACCAAGAATATCTTAAAGCTAAACATACTATTTTTGGCCAAATCGTAGGATGGATTTTTTGAAGATTTATTGTTAATTGGGACAAATTTTGGTTGAGATTCTTTGCTAAATACCCCCTTAAACTCAGCTATAAATAGAACCCCTCATCAACACACTAATAGAGAAGAACAACTCTCTCAAAAATTTCTTTATTCTCTCTCCTTCTAATTATCTTCTTAAGCTTTTAAAGAAGTTCTAAGCTTCTGAGTTTTTAGTTTCCAAATTAGGAACTAAACTTTTCAGCCCTTAGCTCATAACTACCCTTCATAAGCCTTCATCCATCCTCCAGCAGAAAATCTCAACAACATTGCTAAACACACTACAACACCATTTCTCTTTTATACTCATTCGCTCACTCTCCATATTCAAAAAATACATCTATCTTGCTGCCCATATCTCTAAACATCTCTTTTTCCATTTCTCTTACACAATCTCATACACACTTACTACACCATTACATATAACACACTACAATTCTTCTAAACTCCACTCTCACTCTAAAATTCTACTATTTTGCTACCCATAAACACGTCTCAATGCTCTTCTCCACCTCTCTTATAAAAGCCCTTATCATGGAAGGTATAAACTTCTAATGCTAAAGTCCTTCTCCTAGGAGGCACCAAGATCTCATATCAAAGCCCTTCTCATGGAAGGTACAAATCCATCTTACATAAAACCCTTCTCTTAGAATGCACAAATATTTCATACAAAAGCCCTTCTCATGGAAGGCAACACTATTCATAACTTCACAACAACTAAAAAATCATTGTTAAGGGGGAAACTCATTTAAATGCATGATAAGAGGGGCAAGCTTAACCAGCCCCTACACACAGCTGGACATATTCTCTCTCCCTCCAGTTACACCCATTTTTCCCCTTCAATTTTGAAGTTATCATAGCAAACTATCTCTCCACCGCTGGAGTCATTTTGCTGGAATGCTATCAACTTACTAATGCTATACAGCTGGAGCTACAAACCATGCAAAGATAAGTGACTCTGCTTACATATCTTTAAATTTACATCATTGACTACATGATTATTTCACCTTTCAAATACGTATTACTTTATTTCAACTACTATTATAACTATTAATCAAAACTATTATATCAAACACATATTACATAGTTATTCAACCATTATCATGATTCTTAAACTTTGGCTTTAATGGTTTTATAGGCTTAAAAGTACACCGGTAGCCATTGGACCACATGGCCCAATGTTGAGTTCTAAATGCAACTCCCCAAACACAACTCGGGCCTAGCAAGGTTATCCCTTCAGCGGACAACACGTGGTCGAGCAATCAAAAAAAGGCCCCCAAACAACCCTTACCACCCACACCATACAAACATTTATACTCGTGAAGTGGTCATCACACTCCAAGGGTGCAAGGTAGTATTAAACATGAATGAGTCTAATAAGATTGATTTGGAAAACCTTATTCTAAGGTTAGGAAAGTGGATTGATGATGTAGAAAGATCTCATATGCATGACTTTTGAATCCAAACAAATGCGTTATTTATTACTTCATTGAAATCCAGTGATTTTATTGATATGATGCAAAGCCTATAAATTTTCTGAGTGGACAATTTTACCTCATTTATTCTTTTTTCTGTTTCAAATTGAGAGGAATCTGTCGTTTTGGGGCTTTCAGTATGTGAAAGACCGCGCCTCCGGCCCATTTTTATAAAGTGTTGGGGGCCAAACTCACGTAAATAGGTGGAGTCGTGTTATTACCTTTTAAAATGGAGATTCGACTGATTATATTTTCCCCCTTTAGATAAAGGGTTTTACAATGGAGTCGGCACTTATTTAATTATTGGGATAAGAAAACCAAAGTTGAAAAATTCCTCATTTTATTAATTTTCAATTGAATTTACATTTATTATAGGAAAATTACATGGCTTTGGTCCTAGATACAATCTAAGATAAAGTACATGGCTTTGTTTCCTAGTTACAATCTAAAAATTAAAAATTACATGAATAAGTATTTGATCTACTAACCCTTGATCTAAGTTCGGAGGCTATGATACAAGGTGGGAAGGTATTAGGCACCCACCTTACCCGGTGAAACCGGTCTTCTAAACTATGGTGGCCAATATTCATATCACATTATCCAATATGTTATCAATTAATTTGCATGTTTAATTTAAAGTGTGTGCATGTGATAAATCCTAATTCAATTTATTAAGCATTTCATTTGTATTGAAAAATATTCTAGTGAATGTGTGTGGATAGTGATATCCTAGATTCAAGAATTTAAAATAATTATTAAACAAACATATTTTTCATGTTTTTTATGTGGATTTAAAATTAAAACTAGTGTTATGCATGAACATGTGATGAACAACCAAGAATGTGTGAAGAACACGTAAGAACAATTAAGAACATTCAAACATATTCAAGGGAATTTAAATGATTACTATCATACTTTAAACTTAAACTCTCATCATGGCAACACAAAAAAAATTAGGGAAAGGGATACATTCATGTAAGATCTATATGGTGGATGAGGAGACTCTTGAGGAAGGTTCTAAGGGTGGAGGAAAAGAAGAGTTAGGAGAAGAAGAGTGAGTCTCACTCAATACCTTGAGTCTCAAGAAGACCAAGATATGACAAAACTACTCAATTTCCTAAAACTCAAGAGAGGAGAAGAGAGGGGGTTTTTTGTGTCTTGGAATGAAGGAGAGGGGGGGTTTATATAGTAGTGATAGAGAAAATATGAATAGAAGGCCATTAATGAGGATTGACAAAGAATCATGAACCTAGACCTCATTTTAGGCTTGGGGAAAATCTAGAGCATTGAATGTAGAGATTGGTGGGAGTGAGGAGCAAGCCTAAATTCGGTTTTCCCGTAGCAGCTGTAACAGCCTGTAGAGCCAACTTTGAAAAATCATATCTAACTCAATTCTGATCGGAATTATCTCATTCTTATACTCAAATTGAAGCCCCGGATGTGTAGTTTCTGGGAAAATTAACCTCATTCACAGATTCAAAATATTATGAGAGATATTGATAAAATGGTGAGCAGAGGTCATTTGTTAAAAAATGGTTTCATTACAATTAACATTAATAGGTCTCAAATTAGCTCCCAATTAACATTAAAAGGCTCCAATCACTCTCATTTCAGACTTAATTGATTCCAAATTTACTCTAATTAAAAGATAATTGCACAAATTACTCATTGAGTAATTAATGTTCAATTATCTAGTTAATTAGGTGTATGCAACCTTACCATAAAATGTAGTCCTAACCAATCAAATTATGACACATCATTAATCTCAAATTGATTATAATTATAACCAATTGGAATAAATTGTTCATAATCACCTATAATCGGACTCAATTTGTGATAGTGCATCTCGGCCATTAAAACTTGATTGGATAATAACTTTCAATCTGATGGTCCGATTATAGCTTATGACCAATTGATTTGATCGTTACAAAATCAAGATCATTTTAGTGAAATGAGGTTTAGGATTTAATGACCAGAATAAAGACGCATATTTTCAAGGAAAAATTACTCTTTTACCCTCTAGGTGAGGTTAGATGCGGGTTGCAAAATGAGGCGTCAACACAATAAAGTGGGGCATGGTAGAGTTTAAGATTAATTTCACAATAAGATAAGACTTATAGTATTTAGTATTTTATGCAACTCCATTATTCCTTTTTATTTGAGGTCGCAATTTAGCAAGGTCTTGCATACTTATAAGGTGAAATAATTGTGCAGCAGCTATGACCCTTGTCATAAGCCTAGTTCATTTGTTGGGTTGGGGGTGTGATAGTTTGGTTTTTTTTCATTTTCTCAAATTTATATTTTTTTTTCTTTCATTGAACTCATCAATTCATCATTTCTTTTTTGTTTTCAAAACTCTTAAAATAAATAAATAATTGCAGCTACAAATTAGGTTTCAAATTGAAGAAGACAAATTAATTTTTTTTTTATGTAAAATCATTCGGTATAGCCAT
The DNA here is from genome assembly GCF_040712315.1 of Castanea sativa. Taxonomy (NCBI): domain Eukaryota; kingdom Viridiplantae; phylum Streptophyta; class Magnoliopsida; order Fagales; family Fagaceae; genus Castanea; species Castanea sativa. Next base: position 41,152,226 of record NC_134024.1, on the reverse strand, counting down.
TATCTTTGAGTAAAGGGAATTATTGCAAAATCTAGTATAAAATCCATCATAGAAGATTTTTGGTTTTTTTTTTAATTCAAATTACATCCTGATAAATATTTGAGTTGAAATGTATGAAAAAACTCTTATTGAATCTTATCTTTGATTTATATTTGGATAACACTAAATAACTACTAGTTGTATTTTTCTTGTATTTATTTACAACTGAATATATATATATATATATATATATATATATATATATATATATATATATATATATATATATATATTCCCCATTCTTAAGTGGTTAAAGCCTTTTTGTTCAAACTTTGGTCCCCTAAAGATGAAATCATGGTTTCATCCCTTGATTGATCAACTAACAATGATGGCATATAGGTAGTCTGACATCGAATGCAATAGAGAATTGGCATTTTTGTATGCAGTAATGATAATAATGAGAAGGAAAAGAACATAAAATAGAGGACAAACATGTGATACAAGAATTCGCAAGAAACAGAGGACGCAGTTTTATTTATATTTTAAAGGGTAAGGACGCGGACAAATGTCAACTTTAAGTGTCTATGACAAATGAGTACATCAGTCCAAATGAAGAACATAACATAGAAAAAGATAACGGTATGATATGATATGATAGGGATTAGCATTGCAATAAGTCCTCTAGCTATTTTGATGTGCGCTTTCACATCTAGTTGTGGAGCTCCCTTATGATTGGGATCACAACTTCTGGTGACAACGGCTTTTCAATGAACTCATCCGCTCCAGCAGCAAGAAATTCTTGTTGGTCCCTTTCATCAAAAAATGCAGTGATCCCTAAAATCATGCTTTGGGCACCCATGGTACGAATCTGCCTAGCAGTCTAACATATGAGATAGAACAGGATATTATTATCTTTTGGCTAATGTACAATAAATCGAAAGTTAAATTTTACATGAAGACTGAAGTAGCATGAGTATCACACTATATTTTTTTTTTTTTTTTTTTGTTAGAATAACATGGGAGGGAGCATTTGAACCTGGACTCCTCAATTGAAAATATCAGGGGAACCAATTGAGTTTCAAAACTTTAGACATATCTGAAGATACTTATTATAGCAAGTTGATAATGAATAACTAGATAATTAACTGAGCATGGCCCTTTAGCCAGTAGGATAAAATAGATAGTTGTAATATATATACCTCAGGGCCATTCAGGACAGGCAGAAGCATCTCAATGATAATGAGATTGAAAGTTGCTCCAGAGGCAATAAGCTCCACTTCAGCCTCCCCAGTCTCTACAGCTTCTGTTTCCACACCATAGGAACGTAGGAGTGCTGTCTGTATGACTCAGCATACTCCTCCATTATCCACCACAAGCGCTGTCAGCTTGTTTTTGCAGGAAAAGCTCTGCCCTTCGCTCTTGTCATTCCCTTCAGCAGAGCCCCCACTCATTCCCATGGAGGAAACACGATCAACTTCTGCTCCCATTCCTTCTTCAATCCAACTAATAAATTCTGCACAATAAGATGGGAATGAAAATGAACTAATTTAGACACAATTACATCAGGCAATAGGTCATATAATTAAGTGAAATCAAAACTGAAATTATCCAAAAAAATGAAAAAAACATCTCTGTTCCTACTTCCTACACATTTTTTTCCTCCTCAACAAACTTGAGCTTCATTTTTTTTTTTTTTTTATAGCAACTTGAGCTTCATTTTTGACATAAATACTTGCAAAGACTTCATCGGCCAACACAATTATAATTTAGAGCTATCAAACTAATAAGAATTCATATGTAGCCACTGCGTGTAGTAAAGTAGGGCCAAAGCTCTTTTCGTTCCAACTGCGAATAGCAACATCATCTGTCTAGAAATGCAAGAACTTTATGAAATTCAGGAATTCAGGAACAACGACGTAAGTGCACTTAAATTGTGAGGATACAACAATAATAATTTAAATTAGAAAGGGGAAAATTATATTTTTAAATAGAAACCATCAGCACTGTTTTGGGGCAACTCTAGGTAATATTGTGACTTACCACTAGACTCTTGAAAGCTCAATGCTGATGATAATGCAAGTACCTCTAAATCAGCTTATATAGATGAAGCAGCTAACATTTTTCTGTGTACTATCATATCCAGTGGGCATAAAATGTGCAGATGGTGACAAAAAGAGAGTGCAGAAACACGAGATTCGCGGTAACGTAGCTGTAGTAAAAGATGCTTTGTAATCTGATAGCCAGATTTTTTTTTTTATGAAGTTAATGTCCAAGATTTTCATACATCTGGGCATTTTTATGACACAAGAACAAATTACTAATGATCGACACATGCCAAACATGCTAATTTTTTTTTCTATTTTTATAAATGTGCATGCATAAATTAAAAACTTCACCCCATTCAAAATTTCACATTTTTCAAAATTAGCAATGAAATTTCTCATTTACTAGGATCTCATTTTATATATATTTTAAGGACCAACCGAAAATTAAGTTTTCCAGTTAAAACTTTGCAAGCTACCTTACATTTAATGGTGACATATAGCATGAGAATGCTTTTTGCTTGTGGTCAAAATTAATTTCAGTGAAAAATTTCTTCTCACCAACTTAGCTTTGAATTATCCATATGTTGAGTGACATAATATTAACCAGTTTTAGTTCATTTTCAGAAACAAGTTGCATAACTTCACACTTTAGTGTTTGCATATAGTCTTTAGTAGTAATTCTGTTGTCTTGTTGAACAATACTCACAACACAGGAACATAACTATGATAATTGACTAAAAGGATCCAGGCTGCTTTGATTTATGGTAAAGCTTAAGACAACTGATTTTAAGACCATTAATATTTAATTTTCAGAAACTTTTGTAAAATATAAGATAATTGCACGCTTGCTTTGACTACTTTAATTCTTCGAACTAATTTGTTATAGTATTTAAATAACCTTCTAAATAAAATGCTTCTAAATGAGTTCAAATATATTATTAGTTGTAATAACAGTGTTTTCTCCACCTTGATTTGAATACGCATACAGTACTTAGCAAAAAAATAAGAGTGGAATACGCATACAGTTACTTTATATATGATTCTCCAAGTAATAAATTAAAAGATCTTGGAAACAAGACAAAGTGATGGTTCTGTTACCAAGAGAGGAAAACATTTCTTCTTTTGATAATGGTCATGAGCTTTTAATGTTTACTAATAAGTTGTCCGTGCAATATAGTTTTAATGTTGTAATGTTTTATGCAATATATTATAGCACATCACTTGCTATAAGAACTTAACTATAGCATATATATATATATATATAAATATATATAAACAAACAAAAACAAAGCACAAACATAGTTTTTTTTTTCTTTTTTAACCTTGACAGGCCATCGATAATCACAGTTCGCCTTGAGATTCTATGCCAATCCATCTAGCTAGGATCTTCATAACATTAAAAGACCACATACAAACCTAAAATCCATTTAATTTTGAAAGGAAATGTTTCAGAATCTTTTTTTTGAGATGTTACTTTCTATGAAAACCAAATAACTTTGTCCACTAACCATCATAATTAAGGATAATGTCGCCCCCTAACCTCATGGATCTTATTGCAGTAGGAAAAACCAATGTAAGAAAAGAAAAATATCTTTTTATGATTACAATGTAATGAAAACACATTAAAACAAAGAGAGAAACCAGCAGTGTTGCAATACAAACCCAATACAAAAATTCATCAGTAAACATGGCTCTTTCCTTGAGACGGGTCTTTCCAACACTTTGTTTACTAGAGTTAATTGCAGGCTGTACCAAACGAATCAAAATGATATTTAAGCAAATTTCGTTGAATGCATATTTAAGTTTATCAAATATATAAATTCATATATGTTATTTATGGGAAGAACTAAATGCAAATTGGAGTTTTTGAACTTGTTAATTGAGTTCATCGTAGGTTATTGTCATCTACATATCAAGATGAGAATGGACCTTTTTAATATTGTAGAACACATGGAAGAATCATATTTTTTATCAATATATATGAAACAAATGACTTTAAGCACAAAATACCTTGGAGAGTGAATAGAGAATGGTTTCTAATCTCTGGTCACAATTAAAGCACAAACATCCTCTTGGGAGGGTCCCATTTGATTTATGTCAAGGAAAGCCAAAAATTGTTCGAAGAACTGGAAAGTTTAGGAACATATATCATTAGAAGAAACTTTCATCTGCCAAACTATCAAACTCCATTAGGAAAAAACATAAACGTATGTGAACATATACAGAAACATATTAAGCCAAAAAGCTGACCCTATGAGATTGATTTGAGAAGATACTTTTAGTGCTTGCGAACATAAAAAGAAACATCTTGGCTCTCAACAAATTAAGACGCAGTCTTTTCTTTTGTAACATCAAATGTGGAAAGGGTCATCACTACTCAGTCTAGAATAAAGTAAGTCTTATAGCAAATCTAAAAACCTATACACGAAATTTACTACAATTTTGGTTAAATAAAAAAAATTTACAAATTACCAAATATATAGAAGACTGTAACACTCTAAGAAATTGAATCAAAGGATTCCAAATCACCTTTCTTAGAGAAATTTAATTAAACACATTACATGCAACAACTTTTTCTGTTCATAAAGTTGATCTTTCAAATAAAATAAACAAACAAAGAGATTAAAAAAATTGCATAAATATAGAGACACTATATTCGTATTAAAAAGAAGAAGAATGATTAACCTTCAATTAAAAGCAAGTTAGGTCTGGCCTTTGAAGTTTGCTCCTTTTGTATCTGTGAATGTCTTATTTAGCCTTGAAGTTCTTTCTCTCTTTCTTCCTAAGTAGCAATCATCTTTCTTTCTCCTTTTTTTGGGCACAGTCTCATTGACGGGTTTAAAGTTGATGAAGAGAAGACATGAGAGAGAGATAGTAATTGAATTTAAATATATTATGGCAATGATCCTTAGGTTCATTTCACTTATAATAGATGAAAACGGGAACGTAAGAACAGCCATGTTAATTATGAGGAAGACAGAGAGGTTGGCAATTTGAAACGACTAAATCTTGTAGAAGAAGAAGAAACAACAGCTAAGCTTTTGAAGAGATGACAGAGAATGGAGTCCTACGTAGCACTACACAACGTAAATGCTAACAGTTAAAAAATACAAAATTAAAAAAAAAAAAGGTTAACACAGTCTTTTGGGTAACAGTAAAAAAGGGTAAATGAGAAGGGGTTAAAGAAGTTAAATGCAATATTAGAGCGCTATATGGTAGGATCTCATGTACTCCGCATGAGGTCTCTATTTATATATATATATATATATATATATAGATTTGGATAACACTAAATAATTGCGCTAGTTTTTTTTTTCTTGTATTTATTTACAACTGAATATATAGTGAAGAGGTATGGCAACCACCACCAGAGGCGTACAAACTCAACTTTGATGCAGCACCATTTTCGGGCTTAGGCAGAACTGGTTTTGGAGCAATTGTTCGAAATGAAAAGGGAGAGGTTACGGCTGCTATGACTGCTAGTGGACTGGATGTGCACACAAGTGAAGAAGCAGAGTTGCTTGCCGGAGAGCTACAGAATTTGCTGTGGATGCAAGTTTTTCTAGGTTGATTATTGAGGGTGACAACAGCAATGTTATTCATGCCATCTCTTCTTCTGTGGAAAATACTTCTCTATTGACATTCGACATTTGATAAGGGGATTGCATTGGTCTAGTGTTTGCTATATTAGGAGGGGTGGGAATAGGGTAGCCCATGATTTGGCTCAATATGCTAGACATGCATTAGATGAGGATTTGTACTAGATGGAGGACTCTCCCCCATCAGCCATGGATACTTTGTATCATGATATTTTATCCACTTAATTGAATGAATATTCCCCTTTCAAAAAAAGAAGAATATATATATATATATATATATATATATATATATATATATATATATATATATATATATATTCCACATTCTTAAGTGGTTAAAGCCTTTTTGTTCACACTTTGGTCCCCTAAAGATGAAATTATGGTTCCATCCCTCGATTGACCAACTAACAACGATGGCATATAGGTAGTCTGACATCGAATGCAATAGAGAATTGGCATTTTTGTATGTAGTAACGATAATAATGAGAAGGAAAAGAGCATAAAATAGAGGATAAACATGTGATACAAGAATTCGCAAGAAACTTAGAGGACGTAATTTTATTTAAATTTTAAAGGATAAGGACGCGGAAAAATGTCAACTACAAGTGCCTATGACAAATGAGTACATCAGTCCAAATGAAAAACATAACATAGAAAAAGATAACGGTACAATATGATATGATAGGGATTAGCATTTCCATATTTCCTCTAGCTATTCTGATGTGCGCTTTCACATATAGTTGTCGAGCTCCCTCATGATTGGGATCACAATTTCTGGTGACAATGGCTTTTCAATGAACTCATCCGCTCCAGCAGCAAGAAATTCTTGTTGGTCCCTTTCCTCAAAAAATGCAGTGATCCCCAAAATCTTGCTTTGGGCACCCATGTTACGAATCTGCCTAGCAGTCTAATATATGAGATAGAACAGGATATTATTATCTTTTGGCTAAAGTACAATAAATCGGAAGTTAAATTGTACATGAAGAATGAATTAGCATGAGTATAACACTATACGAGGGAGCATTTGAACTTGGACTCCTCCATTGAAAATACTAGGGGAACCAATTGAGTTACAAAACCCTTGACATATTAGAAGATATTTATTATAAGGCAAAAATGTAAAGCTGACCCTCTAACTTTCAACGTTTTTAATTTCAGTCCTCTAACTTTAAGTTTTGTCATTTCAATCTTCTAACTTTCAATTTTTGTTAATCCAAGCTTCTGTTAAAACTTAGTTAAGATTACCGTTAAACTTACTGAGAAATGACCGTTTTACCCTTCTTTTTAAAAATTAAAAAAAAAACAATTCGGAATTAAAAGAAAAAAAATGAAAAATCTATAAAAAAAATAAAATAAAAATAAAATTTAAGGCCAAGGCCAGCAACCCCACCCCAAATGAGCCACAAGACGAACACAATTACAAACCCAGCAACACCAAATCTGAAAAATCTTCTCCACCGTCGACCCAGTTCCGTTCATCCATCATCCTCCTCACCCATTCCGTGCCGCCTTTCTCTCAGCTTCAGCAACGAAAGCTTTTCAAGTCACACCTCATCTCTGTTCTCCATGGCTGTACCCAACTCACTCAAATCAAACCAGTCCACGCCCATATCCTCTGTAAGGGTCTCGACCAATGCTGCTACGTTCTCACTAAGCTTATATGTATGCTTACTAAACTCGATGTCCCAGTTCACTCTTACCCTCGTCGTCTTGTATTTCATCAGGTTAAGTACCCAAACCCATTTCTCTGGACTGCACTCATTCGCAATTACGCTACCCAAGGACCCTTTTTGGAGTCAGTTGTGTTGTATAATCGTATGAGAAGTGAAGGTACTGGGCCTGTGTCTTTTACACTTTCAGCGCTTTTTAAAGCTTGTAGTGTTGTTTTGGATGCGGGTTTGGGGCGTCAGGTTCATGCCCAGACGATTTTGATTGGTGGGTTTGCTTCTGATTTGTATGTTGGTAAAGTTAGAGGACTGAAATAAAAAACGTTGAAAGTTAGAGGGTCAATTTTGCAGTTTTACCTTATTATAACAAGTTGATTATGAATAACTAGATAATTAATTGAGCTTGGCCCTTTAGCTAATAAGATAAAATAGAAAGATGTAATAACTATGAAGCACGGGTGCGTTTCGGGATTCGGGTGCAGGTGCGGGAGCGGGTGCGGGACTCAGCAATTTCTAAAAAAGTAGGGTACGGGTGCGGCGGGATGCGGCGATTAAAAAATTATTAAAAATATTTTTATTTATATTTTTAATATATTGCTAAACATACTTTTTTCATATTATATAAACATATACCAAATTTAAGAGTGTGATAATAACTATTAACTATGAGTAATAATAACACAATCACAAATGAGTAATAATAACAGATTCACAACACAATCACACATCACAGATTCACAACACAATCACAAATCACAATGAGTAATAATAACTATTAACTAAATAAAAAATCATCTATTAACAATTAACTAAGAGTGTGAGTGTGAGAGATATGATACCTGACAGTGAGGGGAGACGGAGAGCAAGGGAGACGAAGTGGAGTGCTGAAAAATGAGACTAGCACAACTGAAGAGTGAAGGCAGAGAATGGGAGAGAGCCTAGCTGAAGAGTGAAGGCAGAGAGTGGGAGAGAGGCACAAGAAAAATGAAGATTGAAGAGGCAGAGGGCTGGGTCAGCTGAGAGCAGAAGCGGACTGAGTGAAAAACTGAAAATTGAAGAGAAATGAGAGTTTTGGCTGAGAGCTATAGGGTCTTTGTTTTTTTCCAAACGCACCGTTTGTACCTTTTTTTTCGGCCAAGTAAAACGGTGCGTTGCGCACCTGTTGTTTTTTTTTTTTTTTTGAATTTAGGCCGTATCGGCCTATTTCACCGGTATCGGCCAGTATTGGTGTTGTGCCCGATACAAACCGATTCTGGCCGAATCGGCGCGAATCGGCCCGATTTCGGGCACGTCAGCCCGAATCAGCGCATATCGCACCGAAAAAATTATTTTTTTAATGTCAGACGCGGCACGAACGCGCAGGCAGTGGCGTCGCCTGCGCCTCCCCGCATCGGATGCAGGTGCGGCGGCCCAAACGACGCACCTGTGCTTCCCAGTGTAATATATACCTCAGGGCCATTCAGGACAAGCAAAAGCATCTCAATGATAATGAGATTGAAAGTTGCTCCAAAGGCAATGAGCTCCACTGTAGCCTCCCCAATCTCTACAGCTTCTGTTTCCACACCATAGGAGCGTAGGAGTGCCGTCTGTATGATTCGGCATACTCCTCCATTATCCACCACAAGCGCTGTCAGCTTGTTTTTGCAGGAAAAGGGCTGCCCCTCGCTGTTGTCATTCCCTTCAGCTGAGCCTCCACTCATTCCAATGGGGGAAACATGATCACTTCTTCTCCCATTCCTTCTTAAATCCAACTAATAACTTCTGCACAATAAGATGGGAATGAAAATGAACTAATTTAGACACAATTGCATCAAACAATAGGTCATATAATTAAGTGAAATCAATACTGAAATTATCCAAAAAATGAAAAATACATCTCTGTTCCTACACATTTTTTTCTTCCTCAACAAACTCGAGCTTCATTTTTTTTAATACAAACTCAAGCTTCATTTTTGAGATAAATACTTGCAAAGGCTTCATAGATAAACACAATTATAGTTTATAGCTATAAAACTAATAAGAATTTAGTTGTAGCTACTCTGTTTAGTCAAGTAGGGCCAAAGCTCTTTTTGGCCCAACTGCAAATAGCAACATCTTCTGTCTAGAAAGAGGAAAATTAGAAAGGGGAAAATTATATTTTTTAAAAGAAACCAACAGCACTGTTTTAGGACAACTCTAGGTAATATTGTGACTTACCACTATACTCTTCAAAGCTCAATGCTGATGATAATGCAAGTACTTCTAAATCAGCTTATATAGATGAAGCAGCTAACATTTCTATGTGTACTACCATATCCAGTGGGCATAAAATATACAGAATTTGACAAAAAGAGAGTGCAGAAACCCGAGATTCGTGGTAACATAGCTGTAGTAAAAGATGCATTGTAATCTGACAGCCAGACTTTTTCTTTATGAAGTTGACATCCATGATTTTCATACATCATGCCATTTTAATGACACAAGAACAAAATACTAATGATCGACACGTGCTAAACATGATAATTTTTTTTTTTTCTATTTTTATAAATGTGAATAAATAAATTTAAAACTTCAACCATTTCAAAATTTCACATTTTTTAAAATTAAAAATGAAATTTCTCATTTTCTAGGATCTCATTCTTATAGTTTTAGGGACCAACGGGAAAATTAAGTTTTCCTGTAGATATTTGTCCATTTATTTATACAATGGCATGCATTAAATTCAATGTCGATGGACAAACGAACTTAAAACTTTGCAAGCTGCCTTACATTTAATGGTGACATAAAGCATGAGACTAGCTTTTTGCTTGAGGTCGAAATAAATTTCAGTAAAATATTTCTTCTCACCAACTTAGCTTTGAACTATCCTTATGTTGAGTAACATAAAATTGACCAGTTTTAGTTCATTTTCAGAAACAAGTTGCATAACTTCGCACTTTAGTGTTTCCTATGTTGCAGTCTCCGGTAGTAATTTTGTTGTCTTATTGAACAACACAGGAACATAACTATGAAAATTGAGTAAATGGATCCAGACTTCTTTCATATATGGTAAAGCTTAAGACAACTGATTTTTGCACCATTAATATTTCATTTGCAGAAACTTTTGTAAAAAATAAGATAATTGCACGCTTGCTTTGATTACTTTTATTCTTCGAACTAATTTGTTATAATATTAAAATCACCTTCTAGATAAAATGCTTCTAAATGAGCTCAAATATATTGTTAGTTGTAATAAGAGTGTTTTCTCCTCCTTGATTTGAAAACGCATACAGTACTTAGGTGCTAAGCTTTTAAAGTTAAATCTCGCTAAAAAGTAAAAACCCTTCATCCACTGTGAAACAACAGTCTCACAAAAGAGAAAAAAGAAGGTTCAATCGTTAGGCTCATATGATATTTTCCTACAAGGTTCAATCGTTAGCATTTATATTTGTAGAATGACCATCACTTACACTTGTGGAATGATCATCATGCGCAAAGGGTGTGTGGTAGTAATTAACGTGGATGAGTCTAATAATATTGATTTGGAAAACCTTATTCTAAGGTTAGGTAAGTGGATTAATGATGTGGTATCATCTTAGTTTTTTACTTTTTTTATATGATATAGAAATCTCACTTTAATTTCTAATCTAACTATATGTGTGTGAATCTCCGTTTAAGAGACTTGAACCCTGGCTCTTACCCCCACCCCACCCCCACAAGAGGAGAAACTTTAATGTGTTGAAGACATAGGTGATCACCTATGAATTGGTGAAAATGTGGTGCAACATAGTGTTATGGACCCAATTATTTTGATGGTTACTTCATGTGAAGCAAGACCTCCTAATATGATAAATAAACTACTTCCATGGATTTCAGACCTCCAAACTGCTTCCTAGGCGCCACCCTTGTTAGAAACAGTACCAAAGCCAACCTAGTATGCCATGTAGCTCAAGGGCACTATAACACAATGTAGGTTGTGACTAGGACGTCAAGGGAAGGAGATTGTAATACTCTAAATTGTATGGATTTGATTGGATTAAATTTTTTGAATGAGAGTTTTGTAGGCCTGTGCTAAGTTCCACATTAGGTTTTTACTAGGTGAATCTTAGGTGTATAAGTAATTAGTCGCAGACCCACGCAATATGTGGAAATAAATAATTATTTTCTAATTAAAATACAATTTATAATTTTTTTTTTCTCTAAAATGTGTTGAAGATAATTCGTTCTTTTTAAAAATTAAAAAAATTTTATTCAATCCAATTAAGTCTACACCACTCGTTTGCTTTAGATTTTGAAAGAAATTATTCCATTGCAATGACCATCATCAACCTTTTCAACAAAGTTTAACACCTATTTCTCTGTTTAAAAGCAAAAAAATTAAAACAAACAATTAATTTCCATTAGTCAAATGACTAAACTAAAACATTCAAGCTTTAACTACAACTTTTAACAGTGAAGATACACCATCTAAACCTAGGAAACAATGCAAAAACCATAAATAAAATAATTTTAAACAAAAACAAATAGTAAAACACATAGATCTGCCACTACACCCCAATCATAATCAAAAAAATACGAACCTTCTTAAATTTTTTATACAAGAATCTCTGCTACTTTTATAACCTAGTAAATTAGGTTACTAATTCAAGAAAAACATTTGCACTTGCACAACAACACAAGCACATGATATGCACCAGGGACGGAGCTACAGTTTGGCATTGGGGGGCCATTGCCCCCCCTGAGATTTTGAAAAACCAACAGCCATATATATGCAATAGGCTTGAGTTACAATTTAGGCCCAAGAAGAATTAAACCTGCCCCCCATCTCCAAACTCTTGGCCCCTTAAAAAAAAAAAAAATGTCTAAGCAACACAACAAACCAACCCAAATAATAAGACAGATCAGCCCAAACAATTTAGTGTACGTGAATAGCAAACATTTCTTTTCACTTCCTCCATGCCCATTTGTGTATTTTGTTTATCTCTTGGAATCTCCCTCCATACCCATTTATGTTATTTGTGTCTTTGTTTGTGATTGCATTGTTGTTGTTTTTTTTTTTAATTTTATTTTAAATTTTTCTTTGTGAAATATGTTGCAAAACTATGAAGTGTTGAGTGTGTGTGAGCGTGACCTATTATAACTTATAAAGAGAATAGATTAAGTGAGTAATTACTAAAAAGTTACTTAGTAAAGTTAAAGAAACTTATTAAAAAAAGAAGTATAGTTAAAGAAAAAAAAAATTGTACAGTTAATAAAAACATTTGGTTGGCTATTGGGTTGTTGAGGGAAATGTGTTAACTATAACAAGCTAATAAATTTATAAATTAAAAACTAAATTATGAATTGATAAGAAATAAATTTATAATTAATTTCTTATGCATACTATCCGCATTCTTATATTTGTCTTTATTTAGTAATAATAATTAGTCCTTTTGTTCTTATAAAAAAATAAAAATGAGTCCTTTTGTAAGATTCAATCTTAGAAGAATTTTGCCCCCCCCTAACTCGAAGTTCTGGCTCCGTCCCTGATATGCACATAGTAGAAGATCATATAAGAGTGAACAAAGTCATATGGTGTTTAATAAGAAAATAAATAGGAAAATTCAAAGTTTACCAATTCAACATCAGAGGATTATTGCTTTGTGCCAGAATTAAAGGAAAAAATCCTTTTGCTTTCCAAAAGCAAAGAAAATGTCTTTGAAGAAACTATTGTTTAAAACACAAATTAAAAAAAGGGAGGTTTTTTCAAATTGAGATTACCTAGAAACCATTTAATCCACAAAAAGGGTGGGCAAGACTGATTTAGTAATTAAGAAATCATATCAACTTTAGTGGGAAAGACTAATTTAGTAATTAATATCATCGCCCAACTTTCTTCATACCTGAGCAGAAAAACCCTTCCTTCGAGTAAGAAATGATAATTCTAACATACCCATTGGGCTTGAGATTAATACAATATCAATAAAAGACACATTCCACAGGTGCAAGTTATTATCAGTTTTGTACCAAGGAATTGCATAAATCAAATTATTTGCATCGAGGGGCTTGTTGATTTTTTGTGTTTTTTTTTTTTTTTTTCTAGCAACAAATTCCAAACCTGAAGTACATTCTTGAAAGTGGGAAACTTTTACATCCACCTAATTAGGAGAGAAGATTGCAAAAGTAGAAAGGTTCATGGAATAATCGAGTGAGATCCTAAAAAAATCACATACAGTGACTATGAGATATGGTGGGAAATAGAAAACCCCCCCACCTTTGCTCAAACACGTCTGCAGAATTTCAATGATACACGCAATATGTTCCTAAACCCAGGTATATGGACTACATGACACAATGAAAAAGTTAAAACTCATATCTTTACTCAAAAGATGTCTGAAAAAAAAATATGAAATTAATTGAATCGCCCAAAACAAGAATTCAATCATATAAACAGAGAAAATGGTACATAGCTAGCTATGTTCATATATATTAATTATGCAGAAAAAACCTCACAAACTTCATGAGGGGGATGAAGAGAAATAAAAAATTGTGACTGCAAAAAAGTTCAGCTACAAATATCATAACAATCAAAATAAATAAAACACATTATACAAAATTAACATTTAAATAAATAAAAGCAAGAAGGTATGGTATGTGTTTTAAAAATGAAAGTACCTAGAGTCTCAGTGAATTAAAATCAAAAAGATTGCATAGCAATAAAGTAAGCACCATTGTTTCTCTAAGGAATGGCTACATTAATGATGTGATGTTATTGAAATATCTAATAAGAACCTACTGTTGCGTTCAAGTTTTAAAGTGTAATTTCTAATGTGGATACTTGAAGTGAATCATCAAGTGAGGTTGGCATTAGAAAGCCAAAGGTTTGAAGTTTTGAAACTATCTTAGGAAGAGAGAGAGAGAAGTTGGCGTTAACAAGCTGAAGGCCTGAAGTTTTGAAACGGTGAAACATAGGTAGAGCAAAAGGAGGGGAGACGAGGAAATTTGTAGGATAACATTGGTGAGGGAAAGAATATAATAAGTTGACATGCAATAGAAACAATACTGCAAACTAGCATCTCAAGTTTAAAAGGCTCGATTTCAATATAAATATCGAGTCTCAAATACTCGAATTCCCCTTGCTGATCTGGTTATTTTTCGCCACATAGATCTCGAGTCTTAAAAACTCAAGTTTGCAAAAAGTAAATCTAAGTCCCCAAGACTCGATTTCTATAGTGAAACGAATCAAAACAAATCAGATCACGCAGGAACAAAGAAACAAAGAACAGAGGATCAAATCAGGAAGGAAGAAGAAGAAGAAGAACAGAGGGCCAAATCGGGCAGGAAGAAGAAGACTCAAATCTGAAAGGAAGACTCAAACTAGAAGGAAGAAGAAAAGAACTAAGGAAGAAGAAGAAACAAACAAAGATGAAGAGCTGATGTGAAAAAGAAAATGGTGGAACTCGATTTTCTAAAACTCGAGTTCCATGTGGAATTTTTTCCACATCAAATGCTATTGCTTGCATCTCGAGTTTTAGAAACTCAAGTTCTACCATTGATCTCTAGTTTTAAAAACTCGAGATGCTACTTTTCTAGTTTATTTTGCAACATGGCAACTAACGATATTCTTAGAAAATTAACGTTAAATGGAAAGAAAATTCATGGGGAGACCGAAAGGGTTGGTGTTAAAGAGTAAAGACTATTCAGATTGGATTTGGGCTTTAGGGTGGACAGCATTAACGTAATATACATGCATATAGATTGGGTTTTATGATGGAAATAAGGCTGGCATTAATAGTATTTTAAAATTTAGGAAAAGTATTTTAAAATTATAGGAGAAATTCAGAAAAAAGAATGACAATAACATGATTGCTGATGTGGCTCAAGAGAAACATGACAACATTAAATGCTACGCTTTAACTTTTAGATATTCATATATAAATGGGAAATGCTACGTCTACAACACTTTTACAACAAATTACAGGTTGTTAGTTGTTATTGGTTCAAATTTGAACTTAATACTAAGATTACTTTTTTGCCACAATAATAACAACCAGTAACAACCTATCACTTAGAATTTGTTGTAAAAATGTTGTAGACATATCATTTATATATAAATATAGATTACGAGAAGTGCTAAATTCCACATTAAGTGTTTACTAGGTAAATCTTGAATTTATAAGTAACTAGATGATGTCTCGCGCGATGTGCGGATGCTTTATAATTTCATTTTCAAATAATTTCTAACTAATATTTATAACCTATGGTAAAATATTTACATAATTAGGTTCAGTTATCTTATATACTAAATAAGAGGAAAATAAAAAGGAAACAGAAATTACTAAGAATAACATAATTAATGATATGCATGTGTTGGGTACATGAATTCACGATTATTTAATTATTTTTCTTAAGTTACATGCACAATTATTAATTTCACATCCCTTGAAAGAGAGCGAGCATATAATTGGATTGGTTTGTGAGTATTAAACTAAATCCTATCTTCTTCTTCTTTTCTTTTCTAGAAGAAACCTAACTCCTATCTATCAATAAATGGTTTGAGAAATGGATGGAGCAAAAAAAAAAAAGAAAACCCTTAAATTTCCAAATCATTATGAAGTACATTCCTCAAAGTAATTCTTGAATCTTATCAACTAGCTACCACATAGATACTAATTGTCAAGGAGCTACATGGTATTGATGTTTTAACAAATATACCCAATAGTGCTCCTAAGAGTAGTAAAGTCTTGTATGTAAACCACCAAATTATGCCCAACGCATAATTTCCCAACCATTGTATCACTATGGAATAGAGTTTAGAAGGAAGATATTTTTGCTTAACCATACTCATCTTTATAAAGAGAATGAAAGGGTGATATCTCATCATTGTTCAACTTATTAATAGAAGTGTAATGATTCATTTAAAATGAGTTTTCATCATCCTTGAAGCTTCTAATATACATAATCTATGGCCAAACGCACTAAGAAATATATTCTCTGGCACCAAGACCAAGTCTTCTACTTGGAATTCTCATTATGTATTTCTCTAGAATTTATTGAATACCTACCAAGAACTAATACCCTAAAAATGTCCCACACATTATGGACATTTTTGCCACCATGAATTTTCAACCAAAGTGTTGCAAATACATCATCAATTATTGAAGCATTGCCTTTGTAGTAATCAAATATTGAAGCGTTGCCCTTGTAATAATCAAACACTATAGTTAAGGCCTGAAAGAAAATTTAAAAAAGGAGACTGAATTTCCATTCATAAATCAACTTTATTGCAATCATGATTCATGTTGGAGGACTAATAAATTCATAAAAATTTTCATATAGTCAAGAAAAGTAATGGTAGTGAAAAATTTTGGTAGTAATTTCTTCAAACGTATTCAAAGAATGTTAAATGCTATAATGCTAAGTTGCAACTTCTAAATGGAACTGATTCATAGTCTAGAACTATAATACTAATAATACTAAATTTTTTAGGCTGTTTGACAAAACTTAAGAGGATAAAAACTAACCTTGATAACCTTCAATGATAGGCATGCCAACCTTCCATCTTCAGAAGCATTTGTTGCACAACTGACTGAAGTGAGATAAGTGCAAAAAATGTGGTTGTTGGAAATTTCTTGAAGTCTTTGGGGACGATTATCCAACCAAGGTAATATTAAATAAAAAATATAAAAAATTTCAAAGATTGATAATTTTCTGTTCTAGTTATAAAAGAGCTTGCCAGACAAAAATTTTGAGAAGGGAAGAGAAGAGGTAGTAAAAATAGATAAAAGGCATAAAACAAAAGGATTTTTTTTTTTTTTCTTATGTCAAATGGCTCCAGAAATTTGGCCAAGAGATGAAATTTCTTTACTTAAAGGAGGCCACTATTGGGTTACACTTGCAAAATAATGACCAACTATTAATACACTACTTAACCTCACTTACTGTAGCCATACTAATAGAAGCTTGACACTTGGGTTTTTTTTTTTTTTTTTTGTGGCAGTTATGGTGTGTAGTTATATATGATTGTGTAGTATCAGTTCTTACTCTACTGCCATTCATAGTGATTATAGAGCTCTGCAATTCTGGGAATTGGTCGTTCTTGGTCTGGAGATTACTGACTATGTATATTAGGTCCATAAAGGTATTCTATCTAGGAAAGCCACTTTAGAAGCTCAGAAGTAACCCATTCATTTGATTTGTGGGATTTGGCTGAACCACTAGTTATAAATTTATCTCAATTAACTGCCATCTGCAATTAGAGAGAAGTATAGGGGTAATGTTTGGTGGTTGATAGATTAACAGAATTGTGTTTCTTCGTTTCAAAAAAAGTTTCTTATTGATTTTTTTTGTAAAGAATCTAACTCCATAATAAATTTATAAAATGAAAAACCCAAACGATGTTTTTTAAGAATTTAAAAAACCCAAACGCAGGTTCTCTTATTACCTTAACAGGTCGACTGTTTGGGTTAAGGCTAATCTTCTAGGTCGGCCCTATATTCCTGGAATCATTCCAATCGTTAAAAGACCACATAGAAACCCAAAATTCAAATTCATTTGATTTTGAAAATTTGCAGCCAAAATCTCTAAGATGCTAATTTCTATGGAAACAAAAAGAGAATTCAACAAAACATTGTGCGCTAAAAAAGCATCCCACGTGGAGTTCCTGAGATTCTTAAAGAAGCTAATAATCTGTTTTTATTTTTATTTTTCTAAAAAAGGAGAATGAGAAAGAGAAAGAGCATAACAATTTAGTTTAAGAGAAACAAAGAGAGAGAGAGAAAGATTTAGTGACGTGATGAAATCGATGCGAAGCATGGAGAACATCTCCGGAGTGGATTTGAGGCCCTTTGAAGTCATTCACACAATCCTCTGAGATTGAGATTCAACCACATATTTAAGGGAAGATTGGTTTTTTGGTTGTGTGACTAAATGTATGGGAAAGAGAGGAGATTGAAATGGAAATAAGAAGGGTCAAAACTCGGAATAGCAAGAGGTAAAACAAAATGAGTTTGTGTAATTAAGGATATGTTTGGGTTTTGTAAGAGTAAGAGACATACTTGAGAGTTTAAACATTATTTTATAGTCAATTGAAGAGAGAGGAGTGAGGAGGAGTAATAAAAGATGAGGTGTAATAACTTGTAAGCCAAAAAAAAAAAAACTAGATAGCTTAAACAAAAGAGCTAACCATAGAAGGCGCCACTTAGCAGAACCTCATGCTCTGCTACATAAGGTCTCTGCATTTATATATATATATTGATTGATTACAAGCAGTCCACATATAACTTAACTAGGTGAATCTTGAATTTATAAGTAATTTACGAGCAGTCCACATATGACTTAACATTGTAGTGTAAGTGTAGATATGACTAACGTTTTCCTTTTATTAGTTGAAAAAGTTGCTCGAATTTTGTGCGGGTGAGTAAATTCTATGGTTTCCTAGAGGACTTATGTGAGTAATTTCATGGGTTTCAATGTTTGGTTCATTAACCATGTATTAGAGCTTTTATAACTATGGAAGAAATTTAAGTCCTCTTTCAGCTGGGAACTTGGGATACCTCTCCTATTTACGGAAAGAGTGTTTTTCAGTATTTTTAAAGGCTTAGGGATCGTGCGTTTGTTTTACATTTTAAAATAAACAAGGATTGAATTTTTCTCTTATAAAATTATATAAAAATCATAACAAAAATCTGGATTTTAGTTTTTTTTTTTTTCCTGCGTGATATATTGTTGAGTATTGCTGCAAGGCATTTCGCCAGCTACCTTGTGAGATTAGTGTATCATTTTCATTTCCTTCTGAGCCTTGTGTGCGCAGGTATGCACGTGCGTGAATGCCATCAAACAATACAAAATGTGAATGTGTTCAACTTTTACAATAAAGGGAAAAAAAAAAAAAATTTTCCAAAACCTTCCATATAAATGATAATGTTCTAAAAATGTAGATTACAATATTGACACAATAGTACAATTCAATATTTGCTTCCACCAAAAACACTCTACTTCCACAAACCAACCAAACCGGGGGAAAAATGGTAGATAAAAATATATATTAAAAATTAGGCGGAGTGGGGGAGAGAAGAAAACCTGCCTCTGCAATGCATTCACACAATATACAAAATACACAACAATGAATAAGCCAACACCCCATACCAACAACATCCTTCTGACTCAACTGGCTAATCATGATTAGCATCTACTGCAGTGCCTGTCCGAGCCTGTGAGATTCGATTAGCATAAATCGTAACCAACCGCAATTGTGTACTGTTAAGCCCCTCCAAGTAAGGCAAGAATGATTTTCCAAGCATGATATAAATATCCACTAGACAGAAAACAACAGTCTGTACATCCCAAAATTGACATACAGTAACACAAAATTAGAAATAGAACAGATAAGGAGAAGGGTATAGAATTACATCAATATAAACATGTTGAGCACATTATCTGGTCTAATAGTAATCTGAAATCATAGTGTCATATCGTATCATTCATTCCTATCAGTTACATTCCACCAAAAACGGGCAGGAACGGGGGAGGCGTGCAAGCTTCTCATTCTTTCCCATTTTTATCTAATTTGTCATCGCATCTATTAGGTTATTAGGGGGCAACAACAGAAACACATTTCCAAGTTATTTTCTCATTTCTGCGCCAAGTTAATACTTCTCAACAACAATAATTCACCCCCCCCCCCCACCCCCCAAAAAAAAAGAAAAACAAAAACCTGTACAAACAAACTATTATGAAAACAATGTTTTAAGAATAATCTAGTGCGAGGCCAAGACAAGGACAAAACAGATCTTTTAATCCATTACTTTGATCTCAAATCACCTGTCAAAGAATAAAACTGTTTTTATAAAACAAAAAACTCTGTTGTTTAAATTTCAGTAAAGAAATTGGCAAGTGTGGCAGTCTGGTTAGAGAAAAGAAGTGATGAGAAGAGTATGTGAAGTTTATAGCATTTACTCTTACTTGGTAATGTAAAGGAGTGTAGCAAGTATAGAAAAAAAAAATAACAAGGCCAACTGAGGTCATGCAGTGATTAGCTGTACACTGTAATATAAATGTTGTACATCAACACTTCATTTCTCATTCTAGTTAATGGGGATGATTATCAGGCCTAAGTAATTAAATACCAAAGATAAGTTATTAATATTTTTAACTGCATCTGTTCTCTCCACTTCTACCATTAACAAAAAACTGTTTTAGTGCACAGAAACACATTATTAAGTGCGGATTTATAAATTAGTACCTTACGAACATCCGCACTCTGATTTCCAAATGCTTCAAAAAGAGCAGGCAAAAAGGAGGGTAATTGAGCCATCAGTTCCTCCTGCGAGAGCCGGCCCACAAGCTGATAAAAATTGGCTTAAAAATTAGTGTAGATAAAAATAGCATAAGAATTAAAATAGGTAACTTGATTTTTTAATTATAAACAGAGTTTAGGAAGCTTCAGAAAATAGGTCATCCAGATTCCTCATTTAAACATAAAGAGTTCAATATGCTTAAAAAAAATATCCATGACGCTACAATAAGAAGCAACCTCCTACTGAGAGACTAGATTCATGATATTGATAGTTGTTACACCTCAAATGAATGGCTGTTCCAAGAAAGGTACCTTGGTCAAACAGTTTATGCAAGTAACAAGAGTTTTCTCATCTTCAGTAACCAATAAAGGGACAATAACCTGCAGTATCAATAATTGAGAGCATCTTTGTTATATTTTGATAAAGCACAGGGTGAACAAAGCAGACACTCTTTCTCCATATGACTTTTTGGGGTGTGGTGGAGATGGGAAGGGAAGGAGATATTCCTGGAGAGAGAGAGAGAGAGTATTTCGGAACATACACTTAAACATCTGAAAGGATCATACTGAAACAAAACCAGAGTCAAGCAGTGCTCTGCCTCATTTGAAACCTAAATACAAAGTAAAATAGAATTAGATATGGAAAGGGAAAGCAAGTAGACAGCAACTAAGATATTTCAACAGAATAAATAACCTTGGAATCAATATCCTTCGTAACATGAAGCAGCTTCTCAATTACTATCTCAACAGAATCTTCCATTGCATCTTTCTGGAAACATGAAACCACAGAGAGGAAAGGAGAGGAGAGGGGGGTGGAGAAAAATGAAGACAGTTGTTAAGCATGAAATGCCCCTCAGCATAAATAAATATATATATATATATATGGGATGATATACAAAAGTGTATCAAAAACAAACCTGGTTTTTGAGCATTTCAATAATCAATGAAAGCGCAAGTTCCCGAATTAAGGAATCAGAATCATCCAACACCTCAAGTACAACTGTCAATATTTGATTGAAGTACTGCAAATATACCATGAAACCCCATTAGCATACACATGTAGACAAAAAAGTTTTAAAGTAGATTTCATTAACATACACATTACCAAAAATGTTTTGAAGGGATTCATTTATAAACTTACAACCAACTCCTCAACTACACAGCTATTCAAACTTTACTGCTTAGATACACACAGCAGCAACAGGTCAAATTTAATTAATAATTTATATCATTTAAAAAAAAGAATAAAACAAATACAGAACAGAGTCAAGTAATGATGCCACATGTGCTTGGTTGTGTGCCAAAGTCGGAAGGCACTTGACAGTTGACACATTATTTATTTCTCTAATTAACAGATAACAAGTAAACTCCAACAAATATTCCATAATAGTGTATCTAGATTGTATTAATAGAATAATCCTTATTCTATACTTTTCCACTTGTTCACTGCTAATATCATTGAATTCACTGCCCTTGTAAGATGATTTCTGAAGAACACAGTACTCAACAAAGGATGCTTAATGAACTTGGTTGCTCAATTGTGACCAATAAACCAGGTCTTATCAGATGAGTAATACCGAACAGAACACCATAATCATTCCAACACAGAATAAGAGAGCTCAAATGTAAATTAGTTGTATAAAAAAGTGCCTACTGCAATTAAACTAATTTCAAATTTTCAAATACTACTAGGGATTCCAAACAATTTATTAGATCAAGAAAGTGGATTAACTCAACACAGATCAGAAGGTCACATGTTTTTCTTCCACATCACAAGAAAATCTAGCTTTTTCATTCTAGTAACTAATGGGTACATACATTTGCATTTATTAACAGCTGAAGTGCACTATGGTTGCTAGCAAATATGGAAACAGAACATACCTTAGACCAAATAGAGTGATCATTAGCCGTGGAAGCTTCAATTAACTGCTGAAGTGCACCACGCTTACTTGAAGCAGGGCTGTCATTATTCCCATTGCATATCTAAAGAAAAACAAAGGTAAACCCTCTTTGTATAACTATCTTAGAAGTTATGTCCTAAACAATAACGGTGTATAAAGTAAATCTCTCAACATAAATTTGAGAAAAAAACTAATTTAAGCTTCAGATATCACAGAACTCACTAGATGAAGAATTTGAGGAATGCTGGGTCCTGTGTCCGGCATAGCATTAATATTTACAGCTTTTGGTTTATAATGGCTAAGGTCCAACTCAGTTGGAGCTTCATCAACATGGCCCAAGACTTGTGCAACCCCCAAGCGATCCGAGCTCATCAGACCATTGATGTCCAGGCGAGGAGAAGATAAACCTTCCAAGTTCACGCTATTGTCAACATTTTCTAGCTGGGTGGACCAGGAGCCCAAATTCTGACCTGTAGGATTGACCATGTAAGGCAAATCCTTGGTTTTAGAATTAAGGCCCTCAGTATTAGAACCAGTATCAAAATTCTGATACAAGTTCTCCTGAGCTACATCAGAAACTGTTTGGCCAACATTTCCAGAGATCAGTGTTGATTCTTGAGTAGAACTCCACTTCCTCCCACCATCATTGTCAATAGAACCAGCCGAATACCTTCCATAGAAATGACTCTTCTTCGATGCACTAATATATCCTTCTTCAGAAGATGTTCCAACAATATCTAATGGATCATAAGAGGACTTAGGTCGCTGCCGCTCTTTCTTGTTCTGCAAAAAGTTCATTAGGTCCACTTCAATGCGAGGAGTGTACTGTTTTAGGGCTCGTCTCAGGGAATTCTGTTCTTCAACCGATAAACTAAGAATAAAATTCAGAACAGCTGTTGAATCAAAATGGGAGTAAACAGATATAATGCACGTAATAGCTGCTTCCTTAAGCTTGGTATTTTTATCGTGGACCAAAGGAGTCAATTTAGCAAGCCATAACTTAAGAATACCACTATTACCATAGCCTTCAGAACTCATTGCATGCTTGTTAAAGGAACTGATAGAGAACTCAATAACTGCTAATTTGGCCTTTGGTGATCGCTGCTCATCTAGTGAACGGAGCAAAGCTGGTAGAAGAGAATCTGTACTGTAAGTTTTGCTTACAATTTCCAAGGTTGTAGCGCATGCTTGCCTAACTAATTCCTTTGGGTCAATTAAACGTGAGAAAACATGGGGTAAGATTCTTTCTATGTAACTCTCAAATGGCTTTCGACAAGATGGAATAATATCTGCGAGTGTTGAGAGAGCAGCCTGTGCGACTTTATGATGGGGATCATCCAAGTGCTGGAAAAATAACTTCATTACCTTTTCAAAATTCTGGTTTACTTCCTGAATACCTTTTGGGCCTTGTTGCAGCAGAGAACGAAGATAATTGAAAGCAGCAACCCTAGCAGACCAGTCAGAATTTGTACTGAGTCCCTCACTCAGAGCATCATTTAGAGATGCTGGACCATCGGCATAATTTGACATCTCCCCAAGTGACAGCTGGCTTTCATCGAAACTCTTTCTCCTGCCAGCAGACATCCGTCCAGAAACATGCTTTCTCAAAAGCGGCCTCTGAAAATTGGGAATATAACTGTTCTGTGATTCCCTAAAGTTCCCATCTTTGTAAGGTGTATCCACATACTGCCTATCAATGTTGGGGTTCACAAATCGCCTGGCCTCCCTTATGTCATTATTCTCTTCAGAAGACCTCTTAGCTGGGTATGATGAAAATGCTGGCAAAGGCTCAGTTGCCACATTACCCCGATATGAAAATTTCCCAGAATCTTTGGAAGCTTGAATCTGAGTGATGATGTCAGACAAAACTAAGCCACCATTTCTGTTGCTACCTTTAGTGTTACTTGAAGCAGTTGATTCTGCCATTAAAGAGTTTGTAAGATGATTAGAAGCTGGGACAGCAGGAGGGAATGGTGGATCACGAGACGATGGAGGGTCAACTCCTGCACTAGGGGCAATAAGAGAAAAATTTACCATTCACAGGTTGTTCAAAATGTAACAATTTCAAAGGCATTCATCACAGCATCACTGAACGATTTCATGCACTGAAACTCGACAATGAATGTCTGCACTGAAGGAAAAATAATTAATAGGCAAAGTCAGTTGGTACCTAGATCCAAACTAGATGATCGAAGCGTTGAAGAATTATGCTTCTCTGACAGATCCAAACCTCTAAGCATGCTTTCTATTGCACTGACCTTCTGTTTGCTCGCGTGCAAGACACTTTCAAGACTGCGTTCATTACCTTTACCAAGTGACTTTGTTTGTGACAGCAGTCCAACAGAAAGAGATGTCCCTGACTGTAAACTTGAACTTCTGTCCATTGCAACAATAGCAGAAGTTCCATATCCTGCTAGATTTGAGGGAGCAGATGATTGAGAGGTAAATGATGTCAGTGCACCTCTATCACGGACGGAAGGGGAAGCATGTCGCCTGTGTATGCCCCCATCCTCTTCATTTATTATCTGTGGAAAAAAGGATTTAACTCCAACAATGATTTTGAGCAATGAAATGAAACAAACATCTTGGGATGGCTTCTTTAAATTTGTGAGATTTGATGAGGGGAATGGATCCAGAATTTGCTTTCAGCATAATATTTGGAATGGTGATAATATGCTTAAGGAAAAGGATCCTGAGCTATTCCTAATAGCCAGAGACAGGTGCCAGAGTGGTAGATTTAGTGCAATGGATAAACTCATTGGACCCTAGTATTCTTCAAAGCGACTCATGATTGGGAACTAGAACCCTTTTTGATACATACTTTGGGAACTAGAATCAATTAAGCATTTTCTAAATGATTTCTATGCTAGCAAGCTACGGTGGGAGGAGGAAGATAAGATGGTTTGGAACCCTCTGAAAAGACAATGGATTGCAAGTGAAGAGCTAAAGGGAATTATACAAGGGGGAAAAAAATTTCCATGGCAAAGCATATGGAAAGTTTGTGTATCCCCGAGGGTGGCCTTCTTCTTCTCTTGGTGTGCTGCATTAAGGAAAATTTTGAAAACAGATGATCTCAGGAAAAGGGGGATAACTATTATAGATCAATGTTATTCGAAAGAGCCAAAAGGAGTCAGTTATACATCTCTTCCTCCATTGTGATACTGCTCAAGAAATGTGGCCATTAATCTTTTGTTTGTTTGACTTTAGTTGGGTAATGCCTAGCTCCATGATGGATTTACTATTTTGCTGAAAACTAGTAAAGGACTTCAGCAAGAGGGCTAGCAACAAAATAATGAAAGCTATTCCATTATACTTAATGAGGTGCATATGGAAAGAAAGGAACAATATTTATTTTGAGGGAAAGGAGTTAGCTTTGATGAAGCTAAAGTTTTTATATTTTTGAAGGCCCTATGAGTTGACTTCGGCTTCTATTTCTTTCTCTACTTCAAACTTTATAGAGTCTCTGGATAGATGATTCATTTTTTGTATTTTTTTTGTTCTTTTACTTTTGGATCTTCTGTTGTATACTTCCCATGTACTAGGATTGAACCCCTTTTCGCACTTTCTAAATATATATATTAATCATCAAAAATAATATTGAAACATCAAGAGGAAAAGAAACATTTACCCTTTGAATAACAGGATCAAAGGATGAAAATAAGCGGCGAGAACGATCTGGCCAAGTTTTTGCAAACATTCTGTAGCACATTCTTGCAGTTGATCGCACCTGTCAAGTTGAACAAATTAGCATTTTCTCGTCACAGATGCCAGTAATTAATCTGAGAAGCATATTAGTTATTGAACTCAAAGAAGGAGAGGAAGTTGATAATGGTGATGATGAGTTCTTCATCCCAAATTCCCCTTTCTTTTAAAAGAAAAATACTGAAGAGAGAGAGAGCGAGAGGCCCTTCACTGAAAGGAACAAATTAAAACCTCAAATTGGAGGATCAAAATAACTTAAAATGAATGATGATTAGAAACTCAAAGAAGTAGAAAACTAGAAATACGACGACTATAAAAGCACAACCTGTCAGCTTATGCATGGGCAGTTCCAATGTCATGCATGTTAGTTCACAAGCACAAGTATAACCTATCATGCAACAACAGTGTAAAATGCATTTTTAAGTCCAATCACAAAAAATTAAAAGAATTCCATATATAATTACCTCACTCATTGCATCTGCAACACAGCACCTTAAAAGATCTTCATATAGATCTGCCGATCGCTGTATTTCAGGTGCATCAGGCCAATGTTCCAATATCAACAGTGCATATTCACAACACCTTAAGTACAACAAAATATAAATAGTGAGTGAAACAATGACACACTGCTATAAACTATAAAAGAACTGACAGTCATACCTCGCACGAAGTACTGCGTTACGATCATTTTTTGCACAATCTGCTATTCGAGGGAGCACACGGGCTACTTTGCAGTTGCGCAACATCTGGAATGCAAAAAGGATAAGTCAAGGGAAGCACATAGAGAGTGAAGGGGAAAAATGAGAAAGCAAACAAAGGCTAGAATTACCGTTTTAATGCAGTTATCTGCAGACTCTGCAATTACAAGTACAGTGATCACAACTAGCTTGAAAAGGACCTGATTATCATATAATAAAATCATTAAATATTTCAAAATTTAAAGATTTCTATGGTCAAGAAGAAAAGGTAAAACTTACCGGAATGAACATTTCAGCACATCCCTCAAAATCTCCCAACAGCTCCTTCGACAAAAAGCATAATAGATGGCATGCCTAGAAAGAATGAACCAAACAAGAGGGAGGGGAAAAAAGATCAAAAGCTACATACAACTACAAGAATATCAAGAGGGATGGAAAAAACAGATAAATATTTGGGGTTGCAGCAGTGTAATTTATCAGAGACACATTTACATTGTACCCAAATATGACCATATTCCTAGATTCTTCCTTCCAAAACATCACCAAGACTACAGCCAGGGATTAGCAAAGACTTTCCCTTCTTAATGCATATTTAAATCTACACTACAATTTTTTTCCCTACTGTGATTTGAATTACACAAAGGAACTACAACTGGAAGCTGGAAACACAACAAAATGCAAGCACACCTGCTTCACTATGCTAGATCTCCGATCAGATAATTGAGTGCTTAGAGGGCCAACAAGCTGCTTTAAGAGTCCCCGGAAACATGGATAGTCAGTAGCACCTGATAGAAAAAAATGACAATGATAAATATGCCTTGATGTAAATTTGGAATAAATGGTTTGACAAAACTCATATCCAAGCCATGCCAACCAATTGATTGAGAACACACACTCTGAAATAACTTAAGTGTGACAAAAGGGGAAAAGAAAAATAAAAAAGTAGATATAAAAAAGGTTTCTTTTTTTTTCGTAGTATTACAATTTTTTTTTAAATGTTACCTAAGTTACAGTTGGAAAAAGATGAATTGATCTCAAGCCCAACTACCTTTACTTTAAGTAAAATGCACAACTAGTCATATGAGCGAAAACAAAAAAGGAAAATGATGCATCAAAGAGGAATTAAGGAGGGGGAAAAAAAGATCAAAGGTAAAGCTTAGGTAGACAAGAAAGAGTGATCTTAACCTAATGGAACCCCAAAATGAGCCCCTCACTGATTGTCAATATGTGGACGCCAAATTGCAACCAAATTGATGATATGAGTAATGTAAATTCAAGTGTTGTTTAAACTGTCACCACCTTCCCAAATGTAATAAGCATAAAATAGTAGGGTTAATTCACTAATTCATCTCACCAAGGGCAATGGCAAGGACAGGAATATTACCTTCCAGCATTCTTGTTCAATTGATAAACGTAAGCAGGCACACCAAAACGGTCGGTAGATAAGTATTTGGGGTGGGTTTTATCCTATTAGAACATTCAATATCGATTTATTAACATTTTACTAGTCAGAATTCATGTGGGAGGATGTCCCATCCAACTAGATCGATGACCTCTACTTCATAGAAGTCGTGCTCATTCAATGTAAGTTATTTTTTTTTTTTTGGTGAAGTACAATAGAATTTTAACCTATGGGTCCACTCCATGATTGTTCTTTATCATTAGGCCAAGACACCAATTAGTTTTCGGTGTAGGCGGAATTCAAACCCCAAATCTCTTATTCAAGAACAAAAGACTTTATCAATTGAGAGAATTGGAACGCACTTAATGCAAGTATTTTTTTTTTATATGAAACTAATATAACTCAACTCAAGCATATTTAATTCAGTCTTAAATCTTAATTTTAGTTAAAATGAGAACCTTTTTTTTATTTTGATAATTTAATAGTTCCAGTTGAGCTTCAAGCATTCAAGGCCCCTGGCAAAGTGAGATCTTGCACCTTAAGTTAAAAATAATTGACCTTTACTGACAGAAGAATGTAAAAGATTATGCCCATTCCAGTCTCAAAGCATCTGGTCCATCACAAGTATGCTACAAATCAAATTGAATGATCAAATTGAAGCATGGAAGAAAGGGGTATAAATTATAATCAAAAGATTTGGAGTTACACAATGAATGTCATAAACTCCGGTCTGGTTTCACCTATTTGGCAATTAAAGAAGAAATAATTATCTGAAACACTTTCCATTGAAAGGTGCCCTTAGATTGAAATAATTCACCTTTTCAAGTACAATCCTTACAAAATAGGAAACACTATTCAAACCAGAGTTAAAATGTAAAAGGTGAGAAGCAGGAAGAGGTAAACTAGGGCATAGACAACAATGGCACCAAAATAATCACCTGTTTAACATATGCATGCATAGTTTAAAATTGCATACATGTAACATTACAATTATATTATATACTCATGGGAGTGAAAGACACAATGACCAGTAGAAGCCCCACATCTCAAAAAAAAAAATGTTAGAAGAGAAGAACAAAAAAAGGAGGAGGTTGAGAGAGAGGAGGATTGATTGCACAATGGAAGGATGAATTCAGCCAAAAACCTCCTACAGCCTCACTAGTTTGCAATCACCAACCAAAATAACAAAGATGCATAAAAATATTAAGCAATAAAAGAGTAAGCAAGATATAACACCCTAAAAAGACCTATCAAATCAGGCACAGACACTTACACCCCATCTCTAGTTGTTTACGAATAAGCATATACAACAAGCTATGTATAGAGAGCTACACATATTCTATAATTAATAATGCCTCATGTGTTCCATGATCACTAAATCAACCAAAACTGGAACCTCATCAATGTCATCACACAATCTAGTAGTAACGCTGAACTTCATGACCAAAGTAGTATAAAACATGCGTACTCTTGAAACCAGTATTTATTAACACATCATCTCTTTCATTAATCAGTATTTTACAACCAAACCCATCTATTGTACTTGTCCACATTTAGCCAGCTCTTTGGATAATTTCTTATTTTCACTAGCAAAGGCAAGATTCTCTTTTACCAAAACAGCATAAGTATATAAATTCATATCTTAATTTCAAAGTATTACTTTAAAACCATAATCTTCAAACACATGCAGAGACAGGCATGAGCAAAGATGCACAAGCACAGACAGAGACAGGAGCAATAACCAACCTCCAAAAACAAGGGCTTCAACTCTCTGCATCGCAGTAATCCGGACAGACCAATCTTTTTCTGGTACAAGGGTAGAAGCAATCTTCTCAATTTCCCGTATTAGCTCCTTCTCTGAGTATACTTTAATTGGGTCTACGGGTTTCTCAGTAATATCTCCTTCAGCTGTAAAGAAATTGCACCCACTATCAAATGTCACCAAATCTACAGAGAGTGAAAAGACTAAAATGCCAATATTTATAAAATAAAATAAAATTTAAAAAAAAAAAAAAAAAAGCACCCACAACATGAACATCAGACTTAGCACATGTAGTGCTGACAGCATCAATAATTTTTCCGGCAAAACCCATATGTTTCACATATAATTCAAAATGTCACATATAGCAAGAAAAGAACAATAAAAAAAATAAATTTCCACAAAAAATTATATTAAAAGTAAATAAGATAACAATATTCAACAGTTAATCTCTGCCTATAATGTTCCAAGTCTATTACGGAAGTGAAATATTTAACTACTGCATGGAAGAGAAATGCTTTAGGCAGAATTGCCAACTTTGATCAAAAACATAGAACATGCATAAAAATTGAAACAAAGAGCTCCTATTTGCAACTGATAGGTGCCATAAAAAAAATTATTAAAAAGAGAAAAAACTAATGCAAAGTAGTAAGTGTATTACTACATTTTTGCGAATATGATATAGAATCTATTCTAAAGGCCACAATTCCAGTGACATTTAACCTCCAAAATCAACCAAAGTAACCTTGCAATGTTACTATATCAGTTCCCACCTTTCCAAGGCCAAATTTATCTCTTTTCTTTCTTTCTTTCTTTTTAGACAAGGCTAAATTTATCTCACATGCAGTCAAAAGATAAAGATAATTTGAAAATAATCACACTTAGTAGTATTACATAATTTTGAACACAAAAAAGTAAAGAATTCCACAATCTTAAATAAAACAAAACAATGTAACCGCTACTTTCAAAGATGTAGCAAGCTATCCTTGAGACATGATACTTTGAAAATTATGGACTTTTAAGACCGTGATTTGGAAAAGAAAAAATGCAGGGGAAAGAATGTACAAAAGTTGAAGTGTTGGCCAATTATTTTTCAAAAAAAAATAAACACAAGCAAACAAATATCAGAATAGTAATAAAATTTGAGGTCAAAGCTTCCTGACCTCCAAAGAGAGATGTCTCCCTTGAGGAACTCTTGGACTTTGGACTACTTTTCTTGGGGTTAAGGCTTGCAGGTTTACTCTCTCCTGCAGCAAAATTGCCAGTAACTCCATCTGAAGAGCGAATTTGTGGTTCTATCCTCTCTAGCCTGGCATTGATATCTTTCACCTGCAGTTATATATTGCATCAAAAAATAATAAATAAATAAAAAAGAGTAATACCATCCTTTTATGTAGAAATTTTAATATCACCAACCAGTCTATATATAAGCGTTTATTGTTTATGACAATATCTGAAATTTAGGAAGACAAAGTAGCCTACATTTGCAAGATGTAAAAACTATAGGAGAGTGAGACAGGGATGTTATCAGTTAGATATTCACCATG
Organism: Castanea sativa; assembly: GCF_040712315.1. NCBI lineage: Eukaryota > Viridiplantae > Streptophyta > Magnoliopsida > Fagales > Fagaceae > Castanea > Castanea sativa. The sequence continues at coordinate 41,120,693 of NC_134024.1, read as the reverse complement.
GATGAAGGAAGATTGTGGCGCTGAAGTTCGTCACGGAATTGAGGTCCAGCCTGTGCATACATCTCCTACAAACAAACAAAGAAAAAATATCAGATCAATTTGTTGTCTAGAAGTTCATTTGTCTCCAACAAGCAACTGAGATGACTGATTAAGCAGAACATCTATAAAAGTACTTATGTGAGGTAAGAGTATAGCATAACTAGACCACCCAGTTGCCTAGCAATGGTCCCTTCGGTTACCATAGCATTTGATACACCTAAAATTCCAAAATTCCAATCCTTCAATGCAACATATCAAGTCAAAATATCAATCCCATAAAACTCGTATCACTCCTTCAAAAATATCAATAACAATTGTTTAATGCAACAAATCAGTCCTACATTTAAATAGAATCAACTAAGAAGGTTTCTTTTTTATTTTATCAAAAAAAAAAAAGGTTTCTATTTTTTCAAATATAAGCAAATCATCAAATGAGAAGTTCCAAAGATTGTAAATCACGTCCCAATGTTCATAAATGGCTCAATTTTATACTCTGTTCATCCTGGTCCTATTTAGAACAACCAATTTTTCAGAGAAACATCATTATTGTCTTTTAAATAAAAAGACAAAAATTTCCAAAACTAACTTCGTTAATTTAAACCTTTTTTTTTTTGCTAACATGAGTTTACGGAGCTCTTCGAGCGCCTATTATTCCCCCAAGTATGTATAGTCCCCCCCTCCCACACACACCAAATAATTAATATGAGGAGGTGGCCCTAAGATGCTGACTAGAAGTTTTAATTTAAGGACCCGAGGGAGGACACCTGATTCTTAAAAAACATACAAATCCCAAAAGGCAAGAGATGGACCAAGTAAGACCCCCTAATTGCTATTAGACATAACTAACTAAAATTTTTTTTTTTTTCCAAATACAGAAAAAATCAGAGTACAAAAATCATGAAAAATGCCAAGGACAAGAAAACTCAAAAAGTTAGAGGCAACAAAAGATTGACAGAATCCTAAGTTCCTAACCAATTTCTAAGAACCCAAATAGCTCTTCTATTAGTTTTCCACATACACACCCAATCTCCTTATTGTAGCCCACTCTCCAAGCAGGGGGTGAAGAATACGAAATCTGAGATCAAGATGGTTTAAGCAATGCTTCTATGTAATGGCTAAGGATTCAATTGACATAAATAGCACATACATGGTTATATGGCTTCTCTTGCATCTAACAATACTTTCAAAAATAATAATAATAAAATAGCACATACATGGTTATATTAAACTAGTGTTGAAGTAGGAGGGTGTTATTAAAAAAATTAAAATCAGGGGTGTAATTAAAAAGCGGTAATTTTTGAAGGGGAGTACATAGATTTAGCCCTTCTCTTTTTCAAGTGTAAAGCGTAAATATGATGTAGATGGAGATGGAGAGTTCCTATATGAGTTGGAGTAGCAGGAGCACGTTTATGATCTTTATCCCTGCCAATGAGCTCTAGCTCAAATGGCACGAAAGGTATACTGCGGCCACAGATTCAAGAACTAAAGTGCTTAGTGCACATACATAATTTACCAATCAAAAATATAAAAAAAATTATATCCCATAGCGACAACATATTCAGTAGATCTCCTATCCCCTCATAGAAAATTGGTCACAAAAGACATGAAAAACTTGAAAATTGATGGTAATAATCCTCCAACCATCTTGAGACACTTTTAAGTTGCATAGGGTATTCATAGACTCATACCAAATCTTCATTCTTCACACAATTAAATTATCGGTTAAGGACAAACTACAAAATCCAACATTCACTAATAGCAAGCTTCAAAATCATTGCTACTTCCATATTACTTAATCCCTTAACACACTTCCTTCGTCCAATCTTCCATCACCAAAAAAAAAATGTCAAGCAAAATGTCTCAGAACAAAATCAAGGTATCCTATTTTTAAAAAAAAAATCATAGCAATCCTGAATTCATTTGTGCATTGAAAAAATCAAAAAAAAAAATTAACAAATCAAGTATTGAACTTGGCTGATCTTTAAAGTAAAGTAATATACTAAAAAAAATTTATAAAATTATAAAAATAAAATAAAATAAATGAAGTAGTGGATGTAGCTGATCTTCAATATAACATAAACCAACCTCAATGCACAAAATAGCGGCTTCTCTAACACCAGGATTGGAATCAGACAGCATATGCAAAATCTGAAAATGAAAAAAACAAAAAAAAAATCTATAATTAATTAAAAACAAAATCGCGCTCTTCAAATTGTTGAAAACTGAACAATTATATGATGAAGTTACCGGAGGGAGAATAACGCGCTGAAGAGGGAGCTCGGTGGAGGCGAAAAGCGCGATAGCCGAAGTGACAGTGCGAGCGAACTCTTCTCTCACTCTCCAGCTCTTGTGGCTCCAAGCATAAGACCCCGCTCGCTCGACGATTATGGTCGGAGAAGAGACCTGCATGAGCGTGAGGAGGAACCGCCGGGCGGCGTCGCGGACGGGCTGTTTGGCGTCGCCGAGGCGCTCGACGACGGAGGGGACGAGGGCGGTGTTGAAGTGGAGCTTGAAGTGGTCGCCGGAGAGGACGGCGGCGGAGTCGAGAGCTTGGAGCGCGCCTTGGGAGACTCTGAAGTTGTTGTCCTTGAGGAGATCTAAGCAGCAGTCGACTAGAGCAGTTACTTCCGAAGACGTTAGGGTTTTTCTAGAACTTTCTAGAACCGAGTGGAGGCGCTCCACTCCGGCCATTCTCTCCTTCGTGTCTTTCGCACGTGCGAGCTCTAACGCTTCCTCCATTTGGATCTGCTGTGTTTTAGGGTCAGATCTGGACGTGGTTGTTTATAAATCGAGAGTGTTGGTGAGGGAGTGAGAAAGCAATGTGGATGTAGAGAGAGAGTTAGAGAGTGGAGGAGTTTGCCGCTAAATTAAGCGGAGAGAGAGAGAGAGAGAGAGAGAGTGAGAGTGAAGGTTGTTGTTGTTGTTGTTGCTTTACTGAGATTGACGGGGAAGAAGATGATGAGACTAATGTGGTTGGGGGCGGTGGTTGTGCAATTTGACACTCGTTTCTGTTTAATTTACCCAATATACCACTGTGTCTCTCTGTCTGTTTTGGCTTTTTTTTATTTTTTTATTTATTTCGAAATTTGAGGTTGTTTATTAAAACTCAATTGTTTAGAAAAGGAGTATTTATTTATGGCTTGGGTTTGGTAAAGTTACACCTGTAATTCTAAGCATGCGAATTCATACTATTGCTCAATTCAAATTTTAAAAATTTTATCGTTGAATTATGTGTATGTTTTTAAGGTGCATACAAATTTTTATGCTAATTAAATGCTATAAACTAAATTTTTTGCATTATTTTAAAATATAAAACTTGAATTTAAATAGTAATTAATGGCATGGTTGTTGATCTTTAATCACTTTAAAATTTTGCAATTATGAAAAATATACAAAAATAATATAAACCAATAATGGATTAGTCAAAATGTGTATCCAATTAAAAAATAATAATCTATGTATATACATGGATATACTTAAAAAAACATATATTAAAATAAATAATATAATTCTTACGTATATAATTTTTAAATATTATTAATAGTAATTCTTATATTTTTTTAACTCTTTAAAAAAAGTCTTATAATAATATTATTAGATAGAAAATCTTTTCAAAAAAAAAGAATAGAAAATGTAAATTGTCCATTTTTTTTAAATTTATGTTCATTAATTTTAAACTCTTTGGTTTTTGAATCCAAAATTAAGAAATAAAACTCTCTCTAAAAATAAATAATTTAGGACATATGGCACAAATTGGACTTCAATTGTAGAATTTAATTAGATTTTTCTCTAAACTTTGACTATTGATATATATATATATATATATATTAAGTGGTGTGACATTGCTTAAAATTACACCAAGTGTAACTTGAATCTAACTCATTAATTAATATAGTCTTTTATATCAGCTAAAATATTCAAGTTTTATTTATAATTTCAACAATTCTGTTTATAATTTCAATTTCCAATAAGAAGATAGCGTGCATCATTGTCATGTACATTACATATTACTCGCACTTAAATGATCGAATATAATCATAATCATGTTCAATAAACATGATAGGTACACATCATATTCCTATTATAAATTGAAGTGTAAATTAAATTTTGTCTTCCATTTAAACTCTAGCAAAAAAAAAAATGATATTCACGATTTTTAAAATTAAATGGTAAGTCTGGAAATTGATCTATTGACTTTTCAATGGGGACCATTTTCAGGGATACCTTAAAATGGAATAAAGAAACAATAATTTGGGACAAATAAATATTTTGACCTTTCTACAAGATTTTATTTTTATCTTAGCTCTGTAATCCATTATTCTTAGTAATTTAACCCTCTGAGTGCACTTCATATTTAACTACTTCATCAAAAACTAGATCTAAAATTTTGTGTAATGTAAGAATTTTTCACTGTGACACTTGTAAAAATATATTATGAATAATCAATTTACTAACAAAAATACATGATAAAGCCAATATAAAAATAAAAATAAAATGAATAAAAAATTTAAAATGACCTCAAATTTTAAAGGAGAAATGTATGTATTTATTTGTTTATATAATTTTGAAGAGGGTGGTATTGTCTGGGGGGTTGGCCCCGATTTACGAGGGGGGGTGTGTGTGTGTGTGGTGGCCCAGATGGTGATAGGCCTGGGTTTGTGACTCCGAAATGCATATTAGAGCGTGGTGGGTTCTTCTTTATTGTCAGGTAGATTTTTTTAATATGGAATTTTATTTAGAAAAATAGTAGGAGTTGTAGTTTATTACTTTATTTATGAGGTATTATTGGAAACTTTAAATACAGAATGAAGTCAAAATGTGAAATGCTCTGTAATGTAAATGTAGTATAAAAAAATATTTTTAAAAAAACAAAGTTAAAGATTAATTTTTGTAATGTTTAAGGTAGTAATATGGCAAGTTAAAGAAACAATTAAAAGCAGAAAATAAGTAAACTTTCTTTATAATTAGATACTCGTGAATTAAATGGAGATAAATTACTTAATTCAACAATACTATAGCTATTAACGCATGCACAACAAAATAATAGGAGTTATTATTAACACATCCAACAACAACAACAACAACAACAACAAAAACAGTTCTCTAATTAAAACCGTAATTTTGTTAGTTAACATAATCCAACACTTTTTTACATTGCAGGTAGAGTACAAGAAATTATTAAGTCTATAAAGAGGACTGCTAACATAGTATTCCCTGACCTCCCAACTAATAAAATATTGTTATTTATGCAAATGCGACATTGTCTACTAATTTTTTATTTTTTATTCTTTACGCTAATTAGGAAGCTTACACATATATTTACATAAATAGCATCATCTTATTGGCCAAATAGAACCATATCAACAATTCTCCCGATGTAAATAATAATTTCTCGTAAGGTACACCATTACCAAATATTCATAAGAAAACATTAATGAAGAGGAGGTCCCCGTGACAAACTAGAATATGTGTCGTAGATATCAGATGTGTAAAATTCCAAAAAGTAATTGAGTTAACCATATATGCATTTTCACATTCCGTTTTAGTCACTGAAACTAGAGTTCTTAATCCCATTTATAATAAGAGGAGTTTGCTTTAATCCTAGTCGTATCTAATCTTTAAGAAAACACAATGTTTATTAACTAACTGTGTGAATTCTTCTCTTATTGTGTCGGTCTCCTCCACCAAATACCACTAATATGGGATTTTTTTTTTTTTTATACTTTGAATCTAGGTTAATGTTACAAAACTCTTGCCACAAGGAAGTCAATTCTATTACATTTGCTTTAAGAATGTTAAGACATTTAAAAACATAAGGAGCAAAGAGGGAAAAATTGAGTTTAGCTCTCTAACTTAGAGTGATTATTAGAAAACTTATCTTCTTCTTTTGTTAGAATCAGAAAACTTATCTACTAAATTGAATAAAAACTCCATCTTACTTCTAAAGAAGTTAAAGTGAACAAACTAATTTTTATTTTTGGTGTAATACAGATTTAATACCTAGGGTTTGTGCTAAATCTTGCTGAAAATAACAGTGTAAGTTAAGATGAGAAAAAATTTATAATTTGGAATAATTGATGAACCATTTAGAAATTTCACGATTATCGATTTAACATGGTTGTAACAAATTGACTGAAGAAAGTCTGTTTGGTTAGGGATGAAAAAATTGGGAAAGGATGGAAAAATAGGGGGAAGAGATTTTAATTTTCGCTCATGATATTTAGTTGGAGTTGTGGAAAGTGAAGAGATGGAAAATTTGTTTTATTTGGTTAAGAATAAAAATGAAATGATAGAAAATGTATATTGTATAAATTTACTCCTATACAGCTATACCCCTAGTATTAAGAAATTTTTTTAATAATATATAAGGAAGTACTAAAATAAATGAATAAAATTAATATGGGGCCAAAAAAAATTGTTTAATAGAGAACATGGCAGATAGTAATTTTTCATCAAACCCACTCTTTTCCTCTCATTTTCTCCCCAAATTGGGGAGAAAACCATTTCACATTTTCACCCCCCAAAAAATGGACTCAGGAAAAACACTCCTAGTCACCCCACTATTTTCAATCCCCTTTTTTCTCCTCCCCTCATTTTCTCCCCACTTTTCTCCTCAACCAAACGGATCAAATAATAATAATAATAATAATAATATTTAACCATATGCAGAAGGTGGTTAGCAACAAGGGCATTTCTACGAATTTGGATGCCCTTAACTTTCTGTCCTTGCCTCAAATCAATTTGCATGACAAGACAATAGCGCCCAAAAAGAGGAAAAGAAGAAATGTCACCAAATCTAAGACCTTTACAATGAATAATAACTTCTAACTTTTAACACACCCTTCAGCCAAAAAATAAAGAACTTTTAACACAACCTCAAATCAAAGAAATCTAACTTTCATTATAATAATCTCATTCCCATTAAGAGGTTATTTAGGTTTCGTTTGAGAGTTCATAAGAGAATGGAATGGAATAATCATAAGAGAATGGAAAAGAATGGAATGAAATGGAATATATTTAACCAAGGGAAAGAAATACAAAAGAATGGAATGAAATTAAATTAAATAACTTTAATTGGATATTTTAAAATAAATGAATGAAAATGAATGGAATGTATAAGTAATTTTGTTTATGAGTAACATAAAGGGAATTGAACGGAATCATTTTACATAATATTATTATTAGAACCTTATTTTTAAATAAAGGGTTAAATATATAGAAGTATTTTTGGAGTTTTAGTAAAAATGCATTAAATCTAATTTCATTCATTCTCATTCCCCCAATTTCGAAGGGAATGAAAATTTGAGATTTTAAGGGAATAGAGAGGAATGAATGTTCCCTCTTACATATTCCATTCCATTCTCTCCCACTTAAACTTCCAAATAAGGGAAGAGAAGAATATTCTAAAATTATTTTTTTAATTCATCTTTATTTCATTCCATTTTCTCCTCTCAAACGAGGGCTTAAATTTTCTATTTATCTTCTTTTAAGCCTTATTCATGTCTTTATTTATACAATTATACCTTCAACTCTTAAATCGTACAATTTATGTTATCAACTATTACAACTTGCTGTTAACTCACCTAAAAAGAATGTTGTATTAGATAGAAAATTGATACTGTTGTAATAGTCAATTATATAAATTGCAATTTTTGAATATTGAGGACCAATTTAGAAGTAACCCATATTTATAGAGTGTAAAATGTGTTTTAGGCGAAAAATCAATATACTTGCTCAAGAAAATCTGTTGTGCACAAATTTGAGTAAATCATGCTTATTGTATGGTACTTATTATTATTGTTAAATGCATATTACATGTTTCAAGGAAAAATCTATATTTTTTTGGATTTTATGTCCAGATGTTTGAAAAATTGGATTTACACTCCTGAAGTTTATTTCCATTAGCAAAACTCCACCCTTCATTAGTTTTTGGTTGTTAAACCACTATCTATTGTGCTGAAGTGTATTTGTTTTTTGCCAAACTAGCCTCCCAAAATAACATCATTTTGGAAGCACCAACAGTGCTCTTTGTTTTAAGTGAAACAATGTCATTTTGGGAGGCTAATTTGGCACCCAAAAAATCACATTAGCACGCCAACATGTCACTTAACAGCCAAAACTAACAAATGGTGGAGTTTTACTAATGGAACCAAACTTCAAGGTGTAAAATTCAATAAACTTCAAACCTTAAGAGTGTAGTTTGTAATTTACTATTTTTTTATATGCTTCCAAGTAGTTATGACATATAATGTCTTCTCATGTGAAGTGTGAAAACAGTTGATTTTTTTTACATGTTGAAGTTGAATTTCATTCTTTTGGATATTATTGATGGATGCTCAATTTGTTAAATTTCCAGTATCTCAAGGTGAGATCCACCTCCATGCTAACAAGTAACATCCAAGCCAACTTAGTGGGTTTATTCCTATCTTTTATCTCCAAAAATAAATTAAAAAAACTCAGTGGGTTTATAGTTATGATCAATATTTTAACAAGTGCAAAATACAATTTTGGTTCTTAAACTCTACAAATTTTTTTATAAAAAAAAATTGTAAAAAATTCTTTTAATAATTTAAAGACAAAAATAGGGATGGAATTTAAAATAAAAAAAAATAGTTTAGGGAATGAAAAACAAATTTTTGGTCAAATTTAAGAACAGAAAGTAAAATTTTTTCTAAAGTTTAGGGGCAAAAAATGAACTTTTCAATAGTTTAGGGACACAAAACATTTTTTTTAAAAGAATAGAGATGGAAAAAAAAAAAAAAACTTTTAGTAATGTTTAAGAACCAAAATAGTACTTATAAAAAAAAAACCAAAATAGTAATTTACCATTTAACAATCTAGTTACTTTTGTTGAGACCTAATAGCCCCAAGAGATCATAGTTAATGCATTAAAATAAGAAAAAAAGTTAAGAGATACCCCAAGTATATTGGTTTAGGAAATATTTTTGGAAAATTTTTATGGAAAAAATAAATAAATTATTTTGACGGATTTTTATATTTTCTATGAAAATTGTGTCAAATCTTTCATTTTATTAACCCTTACCCTAAATGCACTCATTAACATAAGCCTTATAATAAGTGTCCTTTTGGGATATACTGTTTTGATTAATAGACAAACTATTTGTTTTTGGGAAAATTCTTGAATATTCCGAAAAAACCATAAATGTGTACTCCCCTTTCTCACATGAGTTGTGGGTCTTGCCATGAATTTAATTATATAAGAAGGGAAGTATACATTTATGGTACTCCGGGAGTATCCTATAGTTACCCTTGATTTTGTAGGGTTCGAGGAGCTTGTTCTACTTGCTCTCTCTTTTTCTTTTCTTTTTTTGGGTAATTTTTCTAAGCATAGAGGATCTGAATTTGCTTTGCACGAATTCCACATTATTCCTACTCGTAGTCCTATTGAAGTCTTTGTACAACATCAAATTTCAGGTGATGATAGTGAATTATAATTCGAGCCTTTAAGCAATGGACTTCTAAGAATCTTAAAAATTAATTAATCGAATTCATTTAGTGTAAATTAAAGGAATAAAATATACATTTTTTTTTTAGGGAAAAGGAATAAAATATATGTAAGTTTTTTTTTTTTTTTTTTGTTCGGAAAATATACTTAAGTTGGAAAGGCGTTATATGTACTCATATATAGCCTTAGTCAGAAATGAATGCCCAAAATTGAAAATTGAAAATTTGACCCTTTTTCTTGATTTGAGCATTAATTTTATTTAGATAATTGTCTCAAATCTCAATAGACTGTGTTTCTCATGGAGTTTTTTTCTATAAGATTGCGATAATTATGTGTTTGACTTTCAGTATTTGACTTTTCCCCCTAATTCAAATGATGGTGCGTGTATTTTTTTTTAGTACAAATGGTTGATGACTATTGACCATTTGTTTGACACGACACCTTTATTTGGGATCCAAAGTTAAAACTTGTAGACCTTCAAATTCAGATTATCACAAAAAAAAAAAAAAAAAAAAGACCTTCAAATTCAGATATGTTACCGTATTGTCTGGCTCTAAAAGATTGTTTAAGTATTTTTTTAATAATTTTTTGTTTGTGTTTGGGTGTGTATTTTTTTCCTTGGTTATTTAGTAAAAAGATTATTAGACATATAATTGAATAAAAAATATAATTTTTATTTGATTTTATAGATAATGGAAAATCATATTACAATATTTAACTTTTTCAATTTTTATAAGAAAAAAAAATTCAAATAATTTAGAAGCCAAATCTAAGCTTTAACAATAAAGGGAAGATGGTTATTTTGATGGATTCGTTAATTTTATACCTTAAAAGGAAACTTTCTACAAATTCAGTACATAATTAATCATGAGTGAATATGGGGATTTAAAAGAATTTTATGTTCCATTTTGATAAATGATTGAGTGAAATGTATTAAAAACAGTTATTTTGTTTTTTTTTTTTTTAAAAATTAGTTAACACTAAACATACATTGCTTTATTTTAAAATTTTAGTATATTTATTATTCTCCCAAAGATAAAATTATGGTTTTGTCTCCTGCCTTAGTTCCAAAAAGTTACATTTAAAGTGATCTGTTTCCTGCATTGTGCGGTATCACCTTTAAAAACTAGAGTAATACCATGACACGACATTTGATACAATTGTTGACATAGCTTTGGTAATTAAAGAAACATAATTTTTTATATGTGTCCATCACTAATACCATTTTTATTATACACCAATTAAAACAAGTCATATTTCACAAAAAGAGAAAAAATTACATTTTACCCCCTTAAATTATACCGCATTTTACATTTGCCCCTTAGATAATGAAGAATATATACTTACTCTCTTAAACAATTACCTGCGTAACATTTACCTCTCATAAATTATTAGAATGCATACTTATCCCTTTAAACTATTAAAGTATGTCAACAATTGTGAAAAATAAATAAATAAATGTCGCATCCCTAACCATGAGTAATCAAATGGCGCACATGTAACTCTAACATCCATGTATCATATAATTTGAAATATTGTTTGAAGCCAAATAAAAAAAAGAAAGAAAAAAAAATGAAAAGAAGTAACATACTTCGTAGATCAGCAACTGCAAACCCTAGAATTAAGTAAAACTCTTACCAGCTATTACCTTATCTTCGTTCTTTTTTGGGAAATGTTAACAAATGCCTACTAAGGGCATTGATTTATAAACTATTACTAGAAACATTTTATGAGAAAAATAATAAAATGATTAATTTTGTTGATAATTTTTTGTATTTCTCTCTCATGGGCTCCACATATTGTTTCTACCATTTACATAAAATTTTGTCTTTCTAAAAATTTTCCCTTTCTTTTAGCCTCATTTATCAATGAAGTTTCATTTTGAAGTATTCATTAATTGCCACTGGACCATCAATATAATAAGCAGAAGCTTTAAGGTTCAACACCTTAATGATAAGAGTAGTGAATTTATAGCTATAGATTCATTATTCATACTTTCTATTAGCATTCGTACCACAATGCCTTTCACAGTATTGCTAATTAATATAGTGATTTCATCTAAAATATTCTGTCAGTATTCCAATACTTTACTAAAAGGCTTTGTTGTTCTTTATTCCAAAATCACGTTAAAGCCAAGATTCAGTCATGTGTGAATATCACGCATTACCTTAATTTTTCGTTTTATTATAAAGCAGTATATCAGATTGTCATATATTCTATTTGATGCAAGATGAAATACTTTGCCTACCAAATTGGCGTGTATCTATCTATGTTACATTCAGCCCTGCTTTCAATTTCTTTTTTCCAGAATTGGGAAGCGGAGATGGCAAAATTTTCTGGTTTTGCTTGATTTAAATGGGGACGGGCCTTGTCTCGTCCCACTCCATTTTGAGCGTGTGTATATATATAATTTAATTTTTTATAAGCATCTTATTTATACATTTTATATTGCTATATTTTAAATATAATTGTTAATTCTTTCTCAATGTTCTCATTGCGTCCGTCTCGTTTCTCTATAATCTCTATCAAATCAAGGATAGAAGTAGAACCACCTAATTAGGGATAACAAAATGCCTCCACCTCACACTCCATCCTGACTTACCCTGCTCTTGTCTTACTCCCAGCCTTCTTTTGCTTTCTGAAAATACAAGGTTATAGTTTTTACCCTTTCAGATAGTCTCAGATATATCCGCCACTGTAATAGATGAAGATTGATGTGGAGCAGGACCACTATTTCTTGGGATATTGAAACAAAGGTCCATAAATAAAATGATGGCATAGGCATAGTCTCCAAAATGAACAATGACAACAAGCTCTAGCTACCAGAAATTACTAACAGATTGTTTGTTCACGGGTCGTTGAAGTAATGATAGATTCATAATAAAATGTTTGTTAATTGGGTTTTGGATGGGATAAGTTCCCAAGGGGAGATGATTGGCAGTGCACGACGAGGGAAAAAGGCTAACTTCATGACAAAGCCAACTCAACAACTACTTTTGGACATAGCTCAAGGAAAAAAAGTTGTCCACTTTCTCTCTTTAAAAAAAAAAAAAATCATGTTAGGTTTTTGCTAATACCATAAGATATAATTAAGTGGGTTTTGCCATTTTGTTGTGAATAGTTTGACCTTTACAGCTTGGCTGATCAGGTTTGTTGGGAATACTTGCGTATCTAAGCACAAGGGCAATTCTTAGCAATCCCAACACTATTACACTTCTTTTTTTATTCTTTTTTTTATAGTTTATAAATAAATGGAATGAAACGGGCTAGTATATGGGATCCACTTATTTTGCTGAAATTGAATACGTTTTGTTAAAGGTACTGTAGATAAAGGTAAAAGTTATCTGAAATAGTACAGTGAGACCCATAAATAGTACCAAAAAGTATAGTAAGACCTATGAACAATAGCAAAAATAAGCTGAATAGTAAAATAAGTTGGTAAAAATAATTTTTGCTAAACGTGGACTTAATCTAAAGAAATAGAAATGAATTGAATGAGTATTTAAGTTTCTCTTTTTAAAAAGAAAAACTCTTTTTTTTTTTTAAAGAGAAATGCTATGTTCATAGAATTTTTATAATATTTTCACAACAAATCTTAAATGATAGGTTGTTATTAGTTGTTATTAGTGGGCAAAAACGTAATTTTAGTTGTGAATTAAAATTATAACCAATAACATGTTACCACCTTTGATTTGTTATAAAAATGTTATGGATATAGCACTTCTCATTTTTCAAAAAATGACTAAATGTATAGAAATATTTTAGGAATTTTTAGTAAAAAATTCATTAAAATTAATTACATTCCCTCATATTCTTCCTAATGTTTGGATGGAAATTTAATGTTTTGAGAAACTAGAGAGAAATGAGTATTTTTTCCTATCTATTCTATTATCTCTCACTTAAATTTCCAAATAAGGGAATAGAAAGCTAATGAATGAAGTAAATATTCCAAAATAATTCATTTTATTCCATTCTTTTTGCTCCTCTCAAACGGAGTGTTAAGGTTTGTGTTTTATTGTTTTCATAGATTAGAATATCAATTACAAATATATTTTTTTACTATTGATAATTCGATATTTGCAAACATGTTTTCATAAATATAAGCTTACTTAAATAAATTTTAGTAAAGATAAAGTCTCTCATTGTCGTTGAACAATTAATAGACCTAAAATTGAATGTTGTTGAACAATGAACCTAAAGTCGAATGGCTCACATTACATTAGAAGGAGAGAGGGTTTAAAGAAAGGAAAATCATTGTCTCTCCATTATAATCCAAAGAGGGGTTTCTAATATTTTTTTTTGAGAGAGTTTCAACTTATAACGTCTACTTCTGATGATAGCTCTTTATCATCAGATCAAGATATCAATCGGTCTTTGGTGTAGGCGGGAATTGAACTCTAGATTTTTTATTCAACCATCATAAACTTTATTAGTTGAGTTAACTGAAATCCTTCCAATTGAAAAAGAAAGGGAGGAAAAAAAAAAAAAACAGTTGTGAGAGTGATGCCTTTATTAGTTTATTTTAGTACCATTCTTCATGGACAAGTCAGCTTTTTTACATTGCATCACAACCCCATCCTGTCCAACTTCTTAAAGATGGGATGTCTTTATCACCTTTTTCCTTCCTCATTACCATGATGGAAACGACTCTCTTCCTCCATATGATGCACAAGTTATTAAAGTACTCACACACTTCTCTCTCTAAAAAAAAACGCACACACACAACAGGGTGGTTCATTACTTATTGAGACTTGAGAGTCTGCACTATACAGACCATGAAGCTTGTAACAGCAACACTTCTCTCAAAAAAAGAAGAAGAAGAAAGCTTGTAATAGCAACACGTGTGGGCATTCTTTTTTACGCACAAGAGCCGTCATTGAGAATAATAGTTACTATCTTATCTTATCAATAAATTAAATGACCCAACAAATTTGGCCAATATTTTTCACAACTATTAAGTTGTCAAATTGTACTTGGTATATAATATAAATAATGTTGGTGGTAATCTCATAAATCAAATGAACCAACAAATTATGCTAATATTTTTCACAACTATTGAATTGGCAGATTGTACTTGGTATACAATAAAAATAATCTCATATAAACATGATTTTACTATCACAATCTGCAACCTTAAAAAGTTGTGGAAAAAAATTATGAATTTTGTTGTGTTTATAACATTGTTATTATCTTATTGGCAGCCATTTGAATTCCTATTTTGTTTCATTTTCAGTGACATGGGTGACCCATGTCTCTAGACATAATAAAACCCTGTTTAAATGGGATATCCAAACAAGGGTTGAAGTTGAAAAAGAACTGAAAATAGATACGTAGAAAAAAGCAATTATTAGAACCACCTGTCCAAAACATTGGCCTACTGTCATTGCATGATTTATATCGAATAATGTTGTCTGTTTTCTTCTATACAAGCGAATCCATGCCTAGGCCTTGAGAGCAATATTTCGTTTTCACTTAAATAAATCCTTGCATCTCCCTCTGTGGAGCTTGATTTGGTACGTTAGAAAATACAAGGCAGAGCAGCATTCAGATTATATAGAAACCCAGATGCTAACTCAAGTCGCACCCCTCTACCAATTTTTCGTTCATAAAAAAAATAGAAACCCCAAAAAATGGGCCAATCAGGATTTTAAACCCGTAAGTGTTCCGTGTTCCCTTGGGAAGCAGGCAATAGAACCATCATCCAAAGATAAAAGACAGCAAGCAGAAAGACAGAAATAATAAAATCCTGCTGGACACTAGGTGTTAAAACATAATCAAAGAGCAAAATCTTGACCCCACATATTTTGTGATGGAGGGCCCTAAGATCTTATAAAGTTTAACTATCATTGTGCTTTACAAAAGTTATATATTCCAATTGGCAACACATGTATAAGAAAATTACAACATTAATATGGTTACAACAGACTGATGAATCTAATACAGCTCAAATCAAATAACTGTATACACCAGAATTGTTGAGCAGTGAACAACCCTAACCTATTACAAACTATGAAGGGAAAAAGCCTTATGCATTACACAAAAAATTACATTCAAAATGCTGGCATAATTTCAATGCACTGATCACAAACTCAGGAAACAGCAATGTGCAGTACCATATATATTGGTTGAGTAAAAACAGAAGAAAGCATTAACATCTAGGGATCATCATCATAAGGTGCCTCTGCGGCTGATCGTATTGGAAGAGTTACAATGGGCCTTCCATTACATTGAATTCCATTAAGCATGGAAGCATACGCCAACTGATAGTCCAAAGTTTTTTCCGTCAAGTCCAAACGCTCAAGATGACCTAAATCACAAGAAGAATATAGTAAAACTCTCCAAATGTTCCTGATGGGAGGAATTCATATGGACACGCTAAACCCCCCCCCCCCCCCCCCCTTCCCCCTTTTTATTTTATGTAGTAGCCTATTATTGTTGTATGATTAAAAAAATATTAGTCTTAGCATAAGCAAAATAAGCGGAAAAAATGGTTCAATTATGTATTAAATAGCATTCCAAATTAATAATATGTTTAGCTTTATCTAGCATTTGAAATTTCTAGAGTTGCATAGTCTTTATCAAATTGAAAAAAGATGATATCTGTTCCTTTACACTGGCATGTTGTTTAATGGGATTAAAGATACAAGTACAACAATACTATCAAGATTGCAATTATAGATGCAACTCAAATGATACTCTCTCTTGGCTCAATCAAAGTAAGGTTGAGTGAGGGTTTTTCCTCAGATAGTGTACTGAATCTCTACGTGAAGAACAACAGAGTAAATAGAACATTGTTTGCATCTTGGCAACTCCAAATGCAGTTAGTCTTAAGTGCATAATTTACGTCAAAAAAATACAAATGATAGAATTTAATCAATTTCATATTCTGGAATTCTCTAGTGATGTCAATGCAAAAAGAAGGAAACCAGCTGCACTTATAATTTAGTGAATATTCAAATATACATTTGAAAATTTACTATAATAAAAAAGCTATCCATTCAAAAATTACTAAAAGTTTCAAATAATTACCTTTTGCAACTTTCAGTGCTGCACAGATGATGCTTAAGGATTCTATAGGCATAAAATTATATGCTGCATTAACTTCACCAAGTTTGGGAGCCAATGACAAAAGTTTTGATAAAAACTTGGCAGTTTCAATCCCACCATGGTTTTTGCTGTATGAAATTCATTAAAATATTAGTTACCATATTTTTTTTGATAAGTAAAAAATATTAGTTACCATAGCAACCACAAAAAATTACAAAGAACATATATAAGCATCAATTTGAACCTTATGTTAATCTTGACTAGCTTCAACTCCTTCGTCATGCCTTCTTGTAGCTCCTGAAAACCAGTTGAACCCAGTCCAATACCTCCAATATTCAGTACTTCAATGGATGTCTGCAAAAATTTTCCCAAAGCTACAGCTACCTGGCTGGAAGACAGTACAAATAATCTCAACATATTTGAAAAAAAAAAAGATGAGGTGAAGTGTAATTTCTATGCCAGTGTCAACCGGACAAACCTGCCAAGGCAATTATCAGC
This sequence comes from Castanea sativa, assembly GCF_040712315.1. Lineage (NCBI taxonomy): Eukaryota > Viridiplantae > Streptophyta > Magnoliopsida > Fagales > Fagaceae > Castanea > Castanea sativa. The sequence goes on along the minus strand of NC_134024.1, from coordinate 41,103,643 downwards.
AAGAGATAGGGACTTTAGTGGTCCTTTAAAGGTTGAAAGCGTATGTAGAAGTTGGGTTACTCCATTGCATGAAAGGTCACAATCCTCCAAATTCAAATCAGCCAAGGAGGAGCATCTTTCAGTTGCTTCAACAAAATAGGGGATTAAACTCCTGCAAGTTCAAAGATAGTGTGAGAAAACAAATGCCTATTCGCTACTGCATCGAAAAACACATAAGGAGAATGGAAATTCAACTCACCTGATTCCTTCATCCTCAATGGAATTGTCACTTATATCCAGGTCCTCCAAGTTAGGCATATGAACTAATGCATATCTTAGACTTTCAGCATCATCTTTGCGTAGATTGTTACCCCTAAAATCAGATTAGTAAGCTCTCTTTGCATGGAAGAATATTTGGAACTCACTACAACATTATCAGCATTGATTTGTGGTAGTTCATATCCTCTAAGAGACTAGGCACAAACCCAGGGGTACAATTTACAATTTCCAAGATACCACAACTGCCATGAATTGATCCTAGGGAAGAATAATTTTGCATATAAGACATAACTTTGCTAGTGTGGTACCTCAGGTTGAGAACACGTAAAGATTGCAAGGACTTGCCAATTCCTAAGGATGATAAGGGTCCACCAGAGGATCTTTTGTTAAAATCAGAAAGCCATCCAGATATCTGCAAAGTGTTTATGAAGCTTTATGTTGGTTTAAAGTAAAAGATACAAAGTATACATATATATTTTTCTTCTTCTTTTCTTTAGCTAATCAAATACATAGTATATAAATTATCTAAAAAAGAATGCATGACTCACATTGTTTTCTGAAAGATCAAGGATGGATATGCTAGATGAAACATCGAGAATGGTATTAAAGACCATTTTTGCAAAATTTCGACCCAGCTGGTTGTCACAGAAGTTTAATGAACACAAGGACCTGATAGCAAAATAACAGGGACTTCATGACTAATGGCATATACCATTGGATATGTTGGAGTCCTTAAGTACACATACAGTTAAAAATGCTTAAAGCTTCATCTGAATTCTTCTTTAAGTGGCAGATAATTAAATATTTAAGTTTTGTAATAGTATTATATGCTTATATACTTCAGAGTCTCAGACTTCATCTTAAATGAGATTAAATGTTTAGGTAAGTAATTAATATTTGCATTCTTCTATGCAGGTATAATATGATTTTGCAATATTGGTCAAACTAGATCTCTTTTTTTAAAAGAAAAATTGAAAGCAATAAACATATAGCTCTGCAAGAATGAAATGTGTAATGCATTAAAGATAACTAGGCCTTGACAAAGTTTGCCTAATGAGATTAGATCCCAAGCTCTCTGAAAATCCAAGAAGAAAGCCCAATAAGTATCACTACAAAAGTCCAGGCATTGAAACTCCATCAACTCACAACGGTACTGGAAAATTGATTGTATGCTTTCTATTGCGCCCAACTCAGAAGTGGATAAAGATTGTCACTGTTATCTAATCTGAGATATTAGAACTGACTTCTCTGCCTGATACTGTCTGCCACATTGATTTTATCCCATTTTCAAACACCTATTTCATTGAGTACCATTTGATTTGAACTAGGGTTTTCTGGTATCATAGATCACTTGATTGCAACTTCTTTGAAAAGTTTACAAATCTTAAGAGATGGGATTTCCTTACAAGCAGATCAAACTCTAAATCTTCAACATTATTGGTCCAAAATAAGGGAGTGCGAACTGCTATGCCAACATAAATGCACCACAAAATACAGAGGAACAATGTATTGTATTTGAAAAAAAAAATAGTGGAATTAAAAAAGAAAAAGAAAAAAAAGAATAGGAAGGAGAAGTTAACAAAATAAAACAAGTGGCAGTCAATAGGATTTCCACTACTCATGGTTGGCCATGGGAAAGGGACAAATTGCTTCTATAAGATGTCAACCCCATATACCCCTTGAAGCACCACATTGTAATAAAAAGGAAACATAATTAGAATACAGCAGACAGCAGTTTTTGTAGTTACAATCTAAAGGTTTGTGAGTTCATAAGCAGGTTAAGCAACCCAGTCAATCACAGATAATATATACATACAAGTTGATAAACGTGAACCGTTAATAGAATGGATGTACCTTCCCGATGATAAAAATGATGAAAGTCCAACAGGTAATGAAAAAAGGTTGTGTTCAAGAAAGCTAGATGCATTGATGGAGAAGTGCTGTATCCCATGGGTTTGCATACTCTGTATGAGTAAAGAACCACAAATTGCGTTGATAAAATTTGAGGAAAGCTTGCAGTGAATGAATTCAAGTGATGTTAACGTTTCACTGTTCTGGTTCAGAAGTTCGCATAACCCATCAATCTGAAAAACGGTGCATGGAAAATTATCATATTAGCAATTGGAAGGAAGCATTTAGCGTGCATTTGGATTGGGCGTTTTGCCCAATCCGCGCGTTCAGCATTTTTTTAGTGGGTCCCATACTCCCATGGGTACTGTTCACATACCACCAAACTCACTTTTTCACAGATTTCTAGGTAAATTTGGGTCCCATAGCACTATTCACACATTTAAAAATTATTTTGTTACAATGTTTTCAGCAATAAGTTTTCAGTTTTCAGCAAATAAGCGGTATCCAAACACGCTCTTAGTATTCACGTAAACCAAAATATTTTTTAATGAACCTAGCACAGGTAACAAATTCCAAAACATTTTCCTAGAAGGTGCTTCAGCAGAATCACACCATATGAAGATAAAAAATTTTCTGCTTTCATTTCATGGTGCATACTGAATGTATTTTGTTAAGGAGTTGCCAACTTGGTCTATATTTCATCAGCCCCCGCAATAGAATAATGGAAAAGGGGCAAATTGTTATCTTCAGATCCACAAAGAATCTCATATGCATTTTAACTTAGACTACTTCATTCAAAAATTTTATTGATGAATGATGATTAGATTTTCTTGTAGGTTCCATTCATATTTTCTTTAAGAATGCTCTGTCCTAAGTAAATAATTTGTACACTCATATTGTTCAGTGAAAACTGATATGATTTTTCCTTGAAGTGGTATCCTATAGGACCATTAATCTGTCTTCTAAGTTTACATGACACTGAAACACTAAAACTCCCTGTCTTTTATTTTTCTTGTGATCTCCAAGTATGGGATGATACGTACTGATGATGCCAAAATCATCGTCAGTTGGGTCACTCGTCCAATTCGGAGCTTTTGGCGATCTTGTAGGACCTGCGAGATAAAGAGAGTTCATCGAAAAGACCACCGGGTTGTGCCCGGTGGGTGAGCCTCCGATGCTTCAGTTAGTATCAACCCAGATCTTTCATATATAGATGGTATTTTGTAATAGTTTCTAACGTACCTTAGCAAATGGACAAATTGTCCTTTTTATAGATGACATAGGTAGCTGTTGGACATAAATAGGGGTGATTATTACCCTAATTGTAACGTTCTTTATCTTGATGAGAGGGTTTAAGGTCTTTGATGATTGTTATTGAATGTGTTGGGCAGTTACTCATCTATCTTTGATGGCCTACTAATGACGCAATGACTGTCCATTAAGATGGACGACCTTAATAATTTTTATGGACTCATCAAAAACCATTTTCTAAAGCACCAAGTATGACATACCACATTAGCAGCTGTGATTCGTTATTATTATTTTTTAACGTGATTACAAATTAGGCTTATTATATGCTATGAGTATGAAAATAATTGTCATATTTATTTCCTATTTAAGGATTTTCTATTTCAAAAGTGAGTGTTTTTTGTTCAAATTTGTTTCTTTATTTGAGTCCAACAAGTTATAAGGCTTGTTTTTATCTCAAAATTATAGGGCTCTTGATTGAACCTAATAAAATAACATGTTCATGAGTCAAATAAACAAGATTCCTTAAATGACTTGTAAATCACCAAAAAATGGCTACGTGATGAGATTCCGCAAAGACGGATGTAAATCACTGACGAGGACTAAGTGACAAGATTCCTTAAATGGATGTTAGAGTCCATAAAAATTATTAAGGTCGTCCATCTTAATGGACAGTCATTGCGTCATTAGTAGGCCATCAAAGATAGATGAGTAACTGCCCAACACATTCAATAACGATCATCAAAGACCTTAAACCCTCTTATCAAGATAAAGAACGTTACAATTAGGGTAATAATCACCCCTATTTATGTCCAACAGCTACCTATGTCATCTATAAAAAGGACAATTTGTCCATTTGCTAAGGTACGTTAGAAACTATTACAAAATACCATCTATATATGAAAGATCTGGGTTGATACTAACTGAAGCATCGGAGGCTCACCCACCGGGCACAACCCGGTGGTCTTTTCGATGAACTCTCTTGATCTCGCAGGTCCTACAAGATCGCCAAAAGCTCCGAATTGGACGAGTGACCCAACTGACGATTTTGGCATCATCACGTACAGTCAATGTTATGAAACCGATCTTTTTCTTGACACTTTTAGTCAGTTTTCCAAACTAACAGGGAAATGGATGGAATTATGCATGCATTTTCATGGAAAATGCTTGTTGAAAGTGATGAATCCTTGTTATAAGATGAGGCAATCAAATAGGTGAGATTTTTATTTGGTGGGGGGGGGGGGGGGGGAGTGGGGAGAGGGAAGACAAAAGAGAGAAGAAATTAGCCAGAAACTTGAAATGAAAAAACTACCTTATCCCTAATCAGTTGCCTAGGAACATGCATGACTCAATGTTGCTTGGAAAAATATTTGGCGACCTCAGAAGTCTAAACAAGATAGAAAAAAAAAAATACTAATTAAGGAAAAAAGTTGCTAACAATTTTTTTATTGGTAACTTATGCGTGCACCCAGTTGGTTTTGAACTCACAACCTCACTCTCCCCCTAGCATTTGAAAGCCGAGGAGGTGCTAGTTGAGCTAAAGCACATTGGCTGTTAATAACTTATTCTATTTCTCAGTTGTGTTTGCTTCAATTGGTCCTTTCGCATGCATGTAAATAGTTTCATCTCTTAACCAATGAAGTTATTCGTCTCACAAATCAAAGGAGCACAAGTGTCTTATAAACTTAAGAATACTTGGAAAACAATTGAACATACATGCTCTTTGGATCTGATCCACCTTAGCACCAAGCTCTTTAATTTGCCAGTTCTCAATAAATGCTGCAAGAGAATAATATTAGAGGCAGATAAAGTGACAACATATGTCAAGCAATTATGTTAGCACTAGCAGATGTGCATGGATGCACATGTGTACGCACTCTCAGAGTCAATTAGATCCAATTCTTATGCCACCAGCAATATACCTTATAACCTAGTCTGTAAGACAGTTTATAGCCCCTCCATGCAGAAAAAAATGTGTTAGTAAAAATTTATTTTTAAATATGGTGAGTGCAGGAATTTTATTTTTATTGGAAAAGAGAATGCAGTTTTAAGAGAAGCAAAATAGAACCCAATCTTTTATTATTGTTTTCATTAATCAAAGAAGGGATCCAAAACATGCATATAATCCAAAACCAAATGAAACAGGGCACTAAAACATATTTAGATACTAAAGACCAACTCATCAAGTAACTGACATCTTCTACTATGAAATGAATAACATACACAAGTTTCTGCAGTGCAAAGTATATGTTGAAGTCTCAGACATCTGCACAAAGAAACAAACATCATGTAACAACCTAAACAATCCTTATAACTCAAAAAATCAACAAAGAAAGAATAACAGATGTTTATTTTAATTAATCTAAGCACTAAAAAATTTTATTAAAAGGAGAGACCACATGTACACTTGGATGTATAGAAAAAGGCTCCCCAAAAATTTTATAAGCAATATTTAGCCAATCTATAAAATCTAAAGGAGAAGAAACATGGATGCAGCCAAAACCAAGCATCCATTTATACCATGATCTAAGAATTAAAGACTTAAGCTTAGAAAAACATTAATGATATAAAAACTTTAGAGACTTCATTTTAGCACATTTGGAAATAACCTAGATGATGCAAAGTGTAGACTAAATCGTAAGTAAATTTATTAGTACAAGAAGAATAAATACAGGCAAAAGAAGTATAAAAATGCATAGGAATAGATAGCTGAAGTACTTCTGTTATATTGTAACTAGATTCCAGCAAATCATAATAGAACATTGGCATAAGCTCTCATAATGTAAAAACTAGCATAATGTGTTACCTAGCATAGCAAACAAAAGCTTGGCAATGATAAGATAACTTCAAATAATCAGAAGTTAAATGATTCTCTTGTCCATCAACCCCAATAAATTTTAATACAGCATCTGCACAGAACAAAAAATGAGGAAACAAATGTTTACAAACTTAGCAAGGTATCAATAAAAACAAAAACGAACCCCCCAAAAAAATTTATGTTGAAGTAGAAAGCTCTTGTTTTGCTATTTTTTTTTCTATGTAGAATCTTTATAACAGTCACAAAAGGAGACAATGAAAAAGAAAATGTTGTGATGTATGTGTACCCACTAAGTGCAGTTTTGAAACTTACTAATGAGATTCAAAAGCTCAATTCTACAATGGAATCAGGGGGGAGTTCTTAATCATCAATTCCCCGTCCCTAGAGCTCCACAAGAGGGCATCCATGATATATTAAATAAATAAAATTTAGTTCTGGAAGAACAGCTACATCAACTTGTTTATTTATTTCATCAAATTCACTTGAATATACTTCTAACACACAAAAGACTCTTGGATTACTTTACAAGTGCAATGGAATGCGTCCAAAGTGATAAAATTAGTTTCATAATTATGATCTACACTAAGAAATAACACAGATGCATTTCTGCATGTACATGAAAGGAAGCAACTGATGATGTCGTCCAGCTATGGTGGAAAATTAAACCCAATTTTCTATTACAAGGCTCGACAAACTTTATAATTTAAGCTGGAAGCCATTTTCACTCAGAATGTTCAAATACTGCTGAAAGATAATTATAGCATCATAATTAGTACCTGGAATTCGTATGTCACCAATACATCCATTAAAAGATGGAAGCAATGCTATCTCTGTTGCCTCATCTAGGCAACTGTTCAAGTTTGTTCAACATAACAAAAGGCCTAAATCATAAGATGAAACCATGAATATGTAACAATATGAACTTAAAAGTTTGTGTCAACAAATGGGCCTACTTTTGCAAATGCATTTCCCAATACATCTGCTGCCAATCAACTGGTTCGATCTGCTCAACAAGGTCAGGCCAACGCAATTTGTATAATGCTCTCCATTCTGTGTTAAAATTCCAATGTCTGTGAAATAAAAAAATAAAAAGTTCCAATCAGTGGGCATTTGTACTGTTCTACATATCATCCCTAAATTGAGTAAAAACTCCACAGAATGTATGAATGAGTATGTCATTAAAGAAAATAAAAAAACTCAATTGTTCTTATCAAAATAAATAAATAAAACACTCAATTGTTCCAAACCTTCCACGTTTTCTTCCATTTCTAAAGCAATCATCAGTAAACTCCTGGTAATTACGGTCTTCAAATGGCCTGTTCAAACAAGAAATTGGATAACAATTCCAGAGTAAAAAGAAAGGGTCAATGAAAGGTGAGTAATTAGTAATGGTAGGAGAGATGTGAATTAACTACACTACATCAACAAAGGTGCCTGGTATCCTACTCCTGAAGTCTCATACACTCTCATGAATGTTGTCCCAAGGACCTCGGATTTGATCTCACCCAAAAATGGTTATAAACAGAAGTGCAACTAGCCCCATATAATTACAACCATTAAATTTTTATAATTGTAGAGGTCGGGCCTCGTTGTGATGTCAAGTGTCTTTTACCAAAAGCGACAAAGTGTGAGTTTGAGTTCACGAATTAGCCTCTCAAAAAAAAAAAAAAAATGGAGATAAGGTTGCCTACCAATTAACCCTCTAAGAAAACACAAAGCTTCGTGCACTGGGTATATTAAATGTAAAAATCATCACAGTTTATAACTACACACACCCACCATTGCTTTTGATCATGAGTCACACTGATTTTAGCCTTTCTTTAATGTTCGCAAAAAAACCCAAATCCTACAGTAAGAAAAAAGAACAACACTGAATTCAAGTGCAAGGAAAAAAAATTTCTTCACTCATTTCTGATAAATTCTATTCTTTGATTGTTCAAAAGAGAAACCCAGAAATAAAAATCCAAACCCAACAACAGTGAACAAAACACATTAATAAAAAAAAAAAAAAAAAGTGTTGGTGAGAAAGTAGGAGAATCGAGTGAGCATACGCTTGTGTTTGCAAGTTTTGTAAGGCCAATGGGGGCAACCTTAAAACTAAGGCATCAAATAACTCGTGTGGAAGCTCGAAGACAACCGGTACAAGATCATCCCCTGAAAGTTTGAAACAACATAGACAACAAAATCAAACTAAAAAAACAATGATATTAAAGCATGATAATGAATTAATAAAAGTAAAAGAAATAAATTAATACCATGGATGAGTTCTTTCTTGAGTGAATGAATACATAAGGATATCAAAGATGGAACCTCTCTCATTCTTTGGTAAAAAAAAAAAAGGTTTTTGTTTAGGTTTTGGTTTTGGACAACACTCACGCTCGGACACAGCAACACACGAAAATGAAAGACAAAATATCAAGAGGCATCGACGCCGTTTTTCTTAGTTATTGCATTTATTGCACCACTCGACAAATTTTTTTATTTTATTTTTATGGGGAGGTTCAATGATTCAATCCTTAAGCCATAATTAAGGAAGAGCATTGCTAGCAGATTTCTTAGATTTTTTTTTTCTTTCTATTTTATGGATAAAAACCTATTTTTCTAATTTAGTTAGCTACTTTTTCTTTTCACCTTCCTTATTCTATGTTAAATATCTTGTAGATTGTAGATATTTGTGTCTTGTAGATATTTGTTATAAGCATAGAATATCTTGTAGATATTAGTTTTAGTGGTTCTGTGTTGTATTTTGTATATAGTAGTACTAAGCTACAGTAGCATAGTGTTGTATATATTAGTACGGGTGTAGTTTATAAAATATTTTTAGTTAGTTTGTCATCTGCCATTTGTCATGGTTGTATTGGTTGTAATAGTTGACTTTCAGTGTTCTGTTTCTGGTATATAAGGAAGCAGAGTCAGATATTTATAATATATAGAAATCATTCTCTCAAGCTCCGTAATGTTTATTCACTCTCTCTTTCTCTCTGCATGTCTGTCATTTCCTCCATTGATGAACCTTTAAGCTTGCATCTTGATTTCAACATGGTATCAGAGCTAAACTAGTTCAGGGAATCGCTCAAGTCTGGTATTCTCTGATTCTTCCTAGTTCAATTTTCATCTTTCCGTTCTTTCTTGGTGCTTCTTTCAGATCAATTAGAATATTTTTTTTTTCTTCATTGTGTTTCTAATTGATTCTTGCACTAAGTTCATCTTCTTCTAGGTTTTGTCTTCTTTAGCATATTGAAACCTAGATTTCTTTCTTTGTTATTGGACATTGTTTTCTTTCCAATTTTAGGGCTTCAATTCCCAATTTGTGGTGTGTTCATCAAGATTGTAAATTGAATCTTGATCTGGTTTTCTTCAATCTTAGGGTTTCAATTCACACTTTGCAATTCTCTGTTGTGATTTCATCAAGGTTGTATATTGAATCTTGATTTGATTTGGTTCTTGTTCTTAAAGAACACTCTGGAGAGTTAATTTTGGTTTTCTTTGCCTTTGTTAATTCTAGTTTGGGAATCTGTATCTTCATCATTGCTCTAAGTATGACTGAAAGCACAACTAGTGCAATGGCTCGTACTGCTCAACCTTGGGAAAATTCTTCCAGTCCATATTTCCTATCTAGTGGTGATAATCCTGGTGTTTCATTGGTAGTTCAACCTCTTACTGAGGAGAATTATAACACTTGGAGTAGGGCAATCCTCATCTCTTTGGATGCCAAGACTAAATTAGGATTTATTGATGGCTCTATTCTTAAACCTCAATCTGTTGATCATCCCTATTACACAGCCTGGTGTAAATGCAACAGCACTGTCTTGGCTTGGCTGTTTAATTATGTTTCTAAGGATTTACAACCAAGTATAGTGTATTTCAATACTGTCAGAGATGTGTGGATTGACTTGCAGCACAGATATGGGCAGGGCAATGGGCTTAGAATCTTTGAGTTGAGAAAAGAAATCAGTTCTTTGACTCAAGAAGACTTCACCATCAATGCATACTACACCAAATTTAAGGGTCTTTGGGATGAATTTACCAATTATATGACTTGTACCTGTGGACTTCAAGTAGAGGATTGTACTATGTCTTTCTTAATGGGGTTGAATAAGACTTATGCAGCTGTCAGAAGTCAGATTCTTCTTATGGATCCTATACATTCCTCGAGTAAAGTTTTCTCTCTTTTACTTCAAGATGAGAAGCAAAGAAAAGTTGGTTCTGGTAAGAAGGCTATGCTTGAGACAGCAGCTGCATTGGCAGCATTGGAATCCAAGTCTGGTAGTTTTGCCAAGAATTTCAATAAGTCAAAGGCTGGTGGCAGACCTCAATGCACTCACTGTGGTGTCATGGGACATGTAGTTGATAAGTGTTACAAGCTACATGGTTATCCTCCTGGGTACAAGTTCAAGAACAAGTCTCACACCTTTGCAAGCAATCTGGTTGCAACTAAGGATAGTTCCAATGAACCTATCTCCCTCACTAGAGCTGAGTATCAACAGTTGGTTGGTTTGCTGAATTCACAGTGTCATTTTGGTACTTAAGCCCCACCAGAAGCAAGTTTGACCACTACTCACCAGGTTGCTAGCATCATAACTCAGCCTCCTCTTGGTTCTCAGCTTCCATTTGGTTCTCAAGGTCAAGAGCTGTCAGGTATCTGGTTCTATCCATCCTTTGAGTATTCAGTTTTTTCTTCAAGTGTTAATACTTCACATATAGGCTCCACTGATTGGATTCTTGATAGTGGAGCTACTGACCACATGGTTCACTCTCTTCATTTTTTTAAGTCCATTACATTTTCTGTTCAGATTTCTGTTAGATTACCCAATGGTGATATGGTCAAGGTGACTCATATAGGCACTGTTCAACTTTCTGCCTCCTTAATCTTAGAGAATGTTCTTTGCATTCCTAGTTTTTCGTTCAATCTTATTTCTATTAGCAAACTGACCCAGAATCCTTCTTGTTGCTGTATCTTTCTTTCCAATTATTGTTTTCTCCAGGACTTACAGCATTGGAAGATGATTGGGTTGGGTAAAAAGCAAGGAGGTCTTTACACACTGCAGTGCACTCCACAGGTCATTCTACCAAGTTCTGTTTCTGAGGCTTTGTCAATGTTGTCATCTTGTTTTCATGTCAAAAATGTTAATTCTTGTAGTCTTGATTCTTCTGATAGTGCTTTTAGGCTATGGCACTATAGATTAGGTCATCCATCTGCACAAAGATTGACTTTGTTAAATAATATTGTACCTGAAATCAATTCTTGCAATAAAAATACGCCTTTTGATTGTCACATTTGTCATTTAGCTAAACAGCACAGATTGCCTTTTACTCATTCTTCCAGCACTTCTTTATCTTGCTTTGATTTGATTCATGCTGACATTTGGGGACCATATTCCACTCCTTCCCTGAATGGATCAAGGTATTTTCTTACCTTGGTTGATGATCATAGCAGGTGTACTTGGGTATATTTGTTGAAGCATAAGTCTGATGCTTCTGCCTCGATTCAATCCTTCTTTCACATGATTTTAACACAATTTAATGTTCCTATCAAAGTGCTTAGGTCAGATAATGGACCTGAATTTGCCCTTTCTTCTTTTTATGCTTCTAAGGGTATAATTCATCAATTGTCATGTGTTGAAACACCACAGCAAAATGCTGTGGTTGAAAGAAAACATAGGCATCTTTTAAATGTTGCTAGAGCCTTAAGATTTCAAGCTAATTTACCTTTGAAGTTTTGGGGAGATTGTGTTTTGACAGCAACATATCTCATTAATAGGCTTCCTAGTCCATTGTTACAAAATCTTACTCCTTATGAGAAACTCTTGGGTCATCCACTTACCTATAGTCATCTTAAATCCTTTGGTTGTTTGTGCTATGCTTCAACCTTAACTAGACATAGAACAAAATTTGATCCTAGAGCTAAGGCATGCATTTTCATTGGTTATCCTTTTGGTACCAAGGGTTATAAATTGTATGATTTGGCTTCTAAGATTGTTTTCTTGTTTAGGGATGTTATTTTTCAGGAGTTCATTTTTCCTTTCAAACATTGGACCTCTAAATCTATCATAGCCCCTACTCCCAATTCTTCTCTTATTTTTCCACCTCAGAATTCTGTTTCAGATCCTATTCCTTCTGTTTCTGCAGAATTTTCTTTTCCTTTCTCTTTTGTTGAACCTGCTGTTCCTCCAGATGAATTTCCTGACCTTGTGCATTCTGATTCAGCTCCTTTTCCATCTATTCTTGCTCTTTCTGATCCTACTGACCTTCTTGATCCTATTTCTTCTCCTGTACCTGAGTTCCCAATTGTTAGAAGATCTTCTTGGCCTCATAAACCTCCTTCATATCTTCATGAATATCACTGTAATCTTGCTTCTGCTCATGTATTGGCCACAACTTCTTTACCTCAATCTCATGATTCTTCTGTTTCTAACAGTCCAGGTATTCTTTACCCTCTATCTTCTACTCTTTCATATAATAGATTGTCTACTTCACATAAGGCTTTTGCCATTGCTTTAACTGTTGCCAAGGAACCTACTTCTTATGCTCAAGCCTTGCCTGATCCTTTGTGGCAAGCTGCCATGAAGGCTGAGATTGATGCTCTTCAATCTAACAACACTTGGGTTATGACCAAACTTCCTCCTGGCAAGGTTCCCATTGGCTGCAAGTGGGTCTACAAAATTAAACTCAAGGCAGATGGGTCTGTTGAGAGGTACAAAGCACGATTGGTTGCAAAGGGGTTCACTCAAGCTGAGGGTATTGATTATTATGAGACTTTCTCTCCTGTGGTGAAGTTTGTCACTGTTAGAACATTATTGGCTCTTACTGCTGTTTATGGTTGGCATCTTTCTCAATTGGATGTCAACAATGCCTTCCTTCATGGGGATTTAGATGAGGAAGTGTACATGGTTCCTTCACCTGGATTTGGCAGCAAGGGGGAGGTGTGTAAACTCACAAAGTCTCTTTATGGTCTCAAGCAAGCTAGTAGACAGTGGTTTGCTAAGTTGTCTGCTACTATCATTGCTGATGGTTTTATCCAATCTAAATCTGACTACTCTGTCTTCACCAAGGTCCACAAAGGTTCAATCATCATTTTGTTAGTGTATGTTGATGATATTCTTATAGCTAGCAATAATGTGGATGCTGTTAACACCTTCAAACTTTTTCTAGACAACAAGTTCGAGCTAAAAGATCTTGGCACTTTGAAATATTTCTAGACAACAAGTTGCTAGAACTGAGAAGGGTATTAGTTTATGTCAAAGGAAATTTACCTTGGAGCTATTGTCTGATACAGGTTTGCTAGCTAGCAAGCCTACTAATATGCCAATGGAGCAATCTGCCAAATTCAGTAGCTCAATGGGTGAGGATGTTCCTGATCCTTCTTTGTATAGAAGGTTGATAGGTAAATTACTCTATTTGACACTCACTAGACTAGACATATGCTACTCAGTACACAAACTTAGTCAGTTCATGAGCTCTCCCAAGGTGCCTCACTTGCAAGCAGCCTATAGAATTCTTAAGTACCTAAAGAAGACACCAGGTCAGGGTTTGTTTCGTTTTGCAAGCTCAGAATTGAAGCTTAAGGCCTACTGTAATGCTGATTGGAAAGCATGTCCAAGTTTATATCAGGCTTTTGTGTCTTTCTTGGTGAGTCTTTGATCTCCTGGAAGTGTAAAAAGCAACCGGTTGTATCAAGATCTTCAGCAGAATCTGAGTACAGATCAATGGCTACAATCACAAGTGAAGTTGTTTAGCTGATAGCTTTACTCAAGACCTTTGGACTAGAGCACAATCTGCAGCTTCTCTTTACTATAATAGCAAGGCAACTGTATTACTGCCAATCCAGTTTTCCACGAAAGAACAAAGCATATAAAAATGGACTATAACTTCATCCAAGATAAGATTCAAGATGGTGTGATCAAGACCATCCATGTACCTACTAGACACCAAATTGCAAATTTCTTCACTAAGGCACTCGGGCATAAACAATTTCATTACTTGTTATCCAAGATGACCTTAGTCATCTTGAGGGGAGTGTTAAATATCTTGTAGATTGTAGATATTTGTGTCTTGTAGATATTTGTTATAAGCATAGAATATCTTGTAGATATTAGTTTTAGTGGTTCTGTGTTGTATTTAGTATATAGTAGTACTAAGCTACAGTAGCATAGTGTTGTATATATTAGTACGGGTGTAGTTTGCAGAATATTTTTAGTTAGTTTGTCATCTGCCATTTGTCATGGTTGTAATAGTTGACTTTCAGTGTTCTGTTTCTGGTATATAAGGAAGCAGAGTCAGATATTTATAATATATAGAAATCATTCTCTCAAGCTCCGTAATGTTCATTCACTCTCTCTTTCTCTCTGCATGTCTGTCATTTCCTCCATTGATGAACCTTTGAGCTTGCATCTTGATTTCAACATTCTAAATTCTATTTTATTTTTTTTATTCCTCTCACTTTTCAAACACACTTTTACTTTTATCATAATTATTTAGACACAAAAAAAAATAAACAAAGATTTAAAAACCCATCTTGAAAGATAGATGAATAAGTTGATGTGAGTAGGTTTTTTGGTGCATTTTTTGTTTTGGTTGCACATACTCACCAGTCACCATTCATCATATTTTAAGATAATTTGCTACCAGTACTCGGCAATGGCCCAAGGGCCCTTATATAACAAATTATATTATATCTAGTTGTCTTATTGTGTAAGATAAAAAATTTTAAGAACCTTCTTTCGGCCAATTAAACAAATTTTATGAAAAAAAGTTATTTAAAAAAAAAACCTATCCTCTTTTGAATGTTATGCATTCTATTAGTATGCAATTTTAAGATAGTAACAATATTTACTCTCCCAAACACACCCAAGGTGCATAGATCTTTCCTTTCTCTCTCTATCCAAATTTTAAAAAAAATTTAATGTTTTTCAAAAAAAAATAAAAATTCATCATTAAAATCTAAAGTTCAAACCTGAAATCCAACACTGGCAAAAGAGAGTGCCTATCCCAAGCATAATATTTATTTTGATATTGACGGTTTAGATTTCTTTTTAGAATTTCTTCAAAAAAAGATTTCTTCTTAGAATTAAAAGTTTTAAAAGAAATTTTGCAAATAATGCAATACTCCAACTAATGTACTAAATTATAAAAAAGGCTAGATTTTTTTTTTCATAATAGATGAATCACTTATAAAATATTATTAACAATATATGTTATAGTTAAATTTGCAAAAAAAAAAAAAAAAATTCAAATTCAAAATTAAAATTGATAAAATCCTATTTAAGATTGACTATGTCACAAGAAAAATTACGTAATTAACCATATTACCAATTAAAAAGGTAATGTTTGTGAGCTTGAATACAAAAACATAATTAGTTGGATCCTAAAAGGTAAGAAAATATATTTTTTTAAAAGAAAACATTATTCAATTAATATTTTTTTTTGACAGTGAAGATAGAATTTTATTAATAAAAAAAACAGGGGAAACCCCAGAGTAGCTTACAATTTTCTTGGTCCACTTATAACAACTAAGGAGATTACACAACATAAAAACACTAAAGCCCTTTCACGTTGGGTGATTCTGTCCGGCAAGGTGCTGAGTCAGACGTTGGTAGTCTTGTAGCAGGGTCATGGCACCGTGGAGTATGTCTCCATGTTGGGATTGCTTCTCAAAACAGAATTGGTTTCTAGCGTTCCAAATGGACCAAGCAACCATTGCCCATACCTCCATTTCCTTACCCGTGAGCTTGTTTTCCATTTGTCTAGCAAGGGAGTGGAAATCCTGTACTACCGCTGAGCTTTTCTGTAGTTTTCCTTTAACCAGTGCCCAAACATTGGTGGCTAACAGACACTCCCATAATGCATGACAGACCGATTCTTCTGCCTGGCCACAGATTACACAGCGAGGGTTAATAGGGAGTCTTCGTCGCGCAATGTTAGCTCGAGTAGGAAGAACGTCTGAACATGCTCTCCATAGGAAGTTTCACACCTTCGGTGGTACACGCAATCTCCATAATTTGTTCCACAACCTCTTGTCCTCATGCGCTCTGGAGTGCTCAACCACTCCTCCTTGGTTCAAGCGAAGGGCAACAAGGTAGGCCGACCTGACTGTGAAGCAGTGGGCTTTGTTTTCCTTCCAAGAAATTCTGTCCTGTGTCTGGAGGTCATCGAGTCTAAGGCTAAGAATATCCTCTTGTGTGGACTGCGTGAACGTGGCTTGTAACCAGTGGCCTATCCCACTGATTGGTGTGTTTGTCAATAAGGTCCCCTACCTTCATTAATGTGTCAGCCTCTGGTTTGAATATTGGTGGACGTGGCAGCCACTTTTGGTTGTTAATGGTGATGCTTTGCCCATTCCCAATTTGCTAGTGTGATCCCTCTATGATGAGCTCTCTTGCGGCAATCACTCTACACTACACAAATGATGGATTTGGACCCAACTCAGCCTCCAAGAATGAACACCGGGGAAAATATCTAGCTTTATATACTCTATAAAATAGAGATTGTGTACCTGTGACCAAATGCCACGCCTGCTTGGCTAACATAGCTAGATTGGAAACGTGAATATTTCGAAAGCCCATTCCTCCCTTATTCTTTGGGGTACACAATTTATTCCAGTTTATCCAATGTATCTTTTTCTCATTGCGGGTTCGGCCCCACCAATACTAAGCCAACATCGTCTTTATCAACACCTCCCTTCCTGCTATAGAAATTATTTTTTCCTTCCACCCCATCACCCTTTTTGTCATCCGTTCCTGTAGATCTTTAAATATTTACCCCTTAGATTTTCCCCCAACCACAGGGAGGCCAAGGTATTTTTCACAATTTGTCATGACTTGTGCACCGAACAAATTCTGAATTTCCTCCTTAACTCTTGGGGTAGTGTTCTTGCCGAAGAAAATTGTAGTTTTTTGTTTGTTGATTGCTTGTCCTAAGGCCTCCTCATATTGTGTAAGGATGTCAAGGAGCTATTGGCATTCGCCTCTCTTAGCCTTAACAACAGGCTATCATCTGCAAAGAAGAGGTGGGAGATACGAATGCCGCCTCGGCAACTTTGGATACCCTTTAATTTATTGGTAATCATTGCCTTCCTGATCATAGAAGATAGCCCCTCAGCACGAAATAAGAAGAGGTAAGGGGATAAAGGGTCACCTTGCTTTATTCCATGGGTTGATTTTATGAGGCCTCTTGGTTCTTCATTGATGAGTATGGAGAAGGAGGTTGTACTCAAGGTTTCCATAGCCAAATTCACCCAATGATTAGGTAGTCCCATCTTGAGCATAATCCATCGGAGAAAACTCCATTCGACTTTATCTTACGCCTTGCTTATATCAAGCTTTATCGCCATGTGACATGTTTTTCCTTTTCTCCGGTCGCGCATTCGATAAAGCATTTCAAATGCAATTGTAGTATTATCTATGATAAGTTTATCAAGAATAAAAGCACTTTGGGTGTTAGATATAATATTGGGTAAAATAGATTTTACTCGATTTACAAGTACTTTTGATACAATACTAGATACAACATTACCCAAACTTATAGGGTGGAACTCCATGATATTTTATGGGTCATTCTTTTAGTTATGAGTACAATATGTGTGAAATTCATTTTCCTTATATATTTTCTAGAGTGTAGGACAAATAACACAGCCAAGGTTACATTCAACCAAACAATGTGACAAATTTTTTGGAAAAAGAAACGAGACATACCATCTGGTCCGAGAGATTTTGATGGGTGCATGCTAAAGAGAGCTCTCTTTACGTCTTCCTCCAAGTATGGCTGGTTTAAAAATTGCACCATTTCATCTATGACTACCCTGTTAACATCATCCAACACCCTATCCATATTTGTATGACTGTGGGCTTTGAACAAGTCAGCATGGATTCTCAGCAATAGTAGACTCTTCCCATGTTTGTTTGCCACACTCCATTTTCATCATACAGTCCATCAATGGTATTTTTCTTTTTTCTTTGGCTAGCCCTTTGGTGAAAGAATCTGGTATTCTTGTCGCTCGCCGGAAGCCATAAGGACCTAGACCGCTGCCTCCAAAAAATTTCCTCATGGTGTATCAATTCATTGACCTCCCTTTTCAATAACTTTATACGTTTCAGATTTGGTGCATACCCCTGTTTCACTAGTTCCTCAAGTTCCATTTGTTTTTCTGTTAGGTGAGCTTTTGTGTTTTCGAAGGCTAACTTGCTCCATGCTACAAGGCGTGCTTTGCAGCTTTTAATCTTCTTGGTCTAGTTAGTTCTATTAGGTCCATACGGTCCAAATTGGTCTATTTAGGTCTATTCGGTCCAATATGGTCTATTCAGTCCAATTTGGCCAATTCAGTCTAGTTAGGTCTATTCAGTCCAATTTGGTCCATACAGTCCACTTGGCCAATTAGGTCCAGTTAGGTCTATTCGGTCCAGTTCAGTTCAATTCGGTCTACTTTGGTCAATTCAGTTCTGTTTGGTCCATTCGGCCCAATCCAGTCAATATAGTCCATTCAATCCACTTCTATCTATTCGGTCCAATTTTGTCAATTCGGTCCAGTTAGGTCTATTTGATCCAATTTGGTCCATACGGTCAATTCGGTCTAGTTATGCACACATTTGTTTATTTATTTAATTATTTTTTGCTTGAATGTATAATCAATCTCATGCAATTTATTTAAAAGTAATGCTGTTAAAATAAATGAATAACTACCATAAATATTAGATTGTATTTTCATAGCCTTAATGTTTAAAAAAACTTTCACTTAAATTTAGTCGGACTAAAGTGGACTAAAATGCTATGTTAATGTGGCTCAACAAAAGTATAACAACAATATATGCTATGTTTAAGATTTTAGATATTACGGGTTTGAGATATATATATATATATATATATATATATATATATATATATATATATATATTATTCTATTTTTAAATAAATTTGGATTTAGAATAGTTACTCTCAACCTAAACATGTCTTTTCCTTGTATGCATGTTTACAAAAATGAATCGAAGTGATCTAAATGGACTGAAGTGAACACAAATGGACCAAATGGAAGAAAGTGGACCGAATGGACAAATGTGACCGAATGGGAATAAGGAGGACCAAATAGGACTAAAGTGAACTGAATAGGACAGAGTGGACTAATGTAGACTGAGTAGGAACAAATAGGACCGAATAGGACCATAGTGGATAGATTAGGACCAATGTGGACTAAATAGGACCAAATGGACAAATTGGACCGAATACCAATGTGGACCGAATAGAACCAAAGTGGGCAGAATGGACCAACATGGACCGAATAGGACCAATGTAGACCGAGTAACTCTTTTGAATATTTATCATTTTTATTGCATTTTTAGGGTTTATATTTCTAATTTCTGATGTTTATTTTATTTGTATTTTTTAATTCAAAACTAAAGAGTTTAGCCCAGATATAATAAAATCTCATACTTTTCAACCCAAAAATTAAGGAAAAAAAAAAGGAATTTTTGAGCTAAACTTGAAAAGAAAACCTACAAAAGAAGCTGTGAGAGGATCAAGAAGAAGGTAAACAAGGGTGGCAATTAGGGCTGTCCAGAGTACCCGACGACCAGCCGGACCCGATCAGCCCGACCGAAACCGACTCGTCATGGCCGGACCGACACCTCCGACAGGTCGGTGACGGGTCCCAGTCTTCAGAACCCGACCCCGGCGGGTCGAGTGACGGGTTTCGTCCTCAAGAACCCGATCTACCCAACCCGCCCGACAAAACCTCAAAAAGAAGCTGAAATCCGGTGACGTTTGGGTTTCTTAGCTCCGATCCGGCGACGTTTGGCCTTTCTTTACACAAATCCGCTCAAATCCTCACTCAAATATGCTTAAATCCGGCCAACTCCGGCGAGATGAAGCTTAGATTCGAGGAAATCTAAAGAGAACTCGACTGTATTTGGTAAGATCGAGCTTAGATTCAAGGAGATCCAACGATAACAAGCTTCGAATCGAGGAGATCTGACGAGATCAAGCTTCGATTCGAGGAAATCCGGCCAAATCCCAGCGATTTTCAGCAAAAACATGTACAATCCGGTGAGAAAATGCAGAATCCGGTGAGTTTTTTCAGATTCCGACGAATTTTTTCAGATTCCGCGCGACGCTTTTTTTCAGATTTCGATCCTTTCTTTATTCCGGCGACCCGCCCGGCCCGACCGACGCTCACCCGCACCCTAAACCGACTCGACCAATTTTTCCGGCGGTTGGTTACAGGTTCCTCCGCCCCTCCACCCGACGCCGGCGGGTCGAGTCCGGGTTGGGTCCAAAACCGACCCAACCCGACCCGTGGACAGCCCTAGTGGCAATACTCAATATGCTAAAAGCAAAATATGACAAACGGAGAATCCATGAGGAAATACAACAACGAGAAAAAAGAAAAAAAGGAGATTAATGTTGAACTAATCAATGGTAGCAAAGGGTGGTGTTTATTTCACTCCCGCTTATAGCACACAAACGATACACACTTCTTACATTGAAATCATGACTTCAATTTTTGAATTGAAATCATGATTTTAAATTACAATTTCAGTGATGATTGACGAGTGACCTTGAAGAAAAAAAAAGTTTTAATAAAATTTTCAAGACTTCAAGTTTTGGTTTTGCACCATTATATATTCTTGTCAAATGTAACCATGTATTGTTGTATAATATGAAGAAGTGAATTAAAGGAGTGGGATAGAGGCATAAGGCATCACACACTGGTGAAAAACTTTTCCTCTTTGAGTTTGGAGATATGGTGGATATGGAGGGTGTGGGTAGGGAGAATATCCCAATGAGAATGTTAAGATAAGTTTGGCACAAGGCCAACAGGTAAAACACAAAGGAGAAGAAATCCCATAAGAGTGTTTACAGAAGCACAGGCAGAGAAGAGAGAAACGACCACAAAGGGAAGAGACTTATGAGTCGAGACTAGTGTTGGAGGTTATGATCTAAAGTTTTGCCGTACTAGTCCATCAGATTTCAGACAAGTTATGGCATCATATCTTGGGTGTGGGATCCCAACAGAATTCATTAGGCTTCTTAAGACTATCAGAAGTAAAATCCTATGTGGGAAAACTGAATTTTAGCTTACAGAAATAAAAATCCTGTGTGTTCATAAGGTTATCCTGAAGAAGAAAAGGGTTGTAATTTAGTTGCTTGGAAAAACCCGCTTTCTATTTGTGATGCCTGCCAGCAACAGGAATACTCTGCACCCAATTTTTACAGAAATCAACATTGTTTGATGAATTTTAACCATTTGGTATGTATACTATTTCTGTGGCTGGAACCAAGAGATTATCATAATTGGCACCAATTCTATAGGTCAAGAATGATGATTACCAACTATATATCGGTTTAATGTAATTGTTTAGTTACTGGACTGGAGCCAAGAGATGATCATAATGAGCACCAACTTTATAGGTCATATGAATGATGAGCTCCAAATTTGTAGGTCATGATTGAAAGTCACTTTTTTTTTTTAATTCCCAACTGGGTCCTCAATCCCACTAATTACCTAATCTAATGCACAGTAAACTTCATATTGACGTGAGACACACTACGTTTTACCCAAAAAAAAGACAATACGAGGAGGAATACACGCAAGGGACTGACAATAGTTGGGTCCCATCTGTTGGGAGAGGCCAGTTGTATGTATCCATAACTTGAGATATCTTTCCTAATATGAGCACCACGATGCATATGCTAGAGGTATAAGATATCTTCTCGCTTACTCCGAGTTGCTTTAGATTCGTGGCAAAAATGGCACTCTAGCACCTTTAGGCAAAATATATGAAAATCTACCATTGTTTCGAAAATAACTAGTAATGTACCACTTCTTTAATACTTGAGTTCATGGAACTCGAGTACCATTTAGAACTCGATTTTTCCAAACTCGAGTACCAAAAAAGTGGTAGATCCTTACATATTTCCGAAACAGTGGTATATTCATATATATATATATATATATATATATATATATATATATATATATATATATATCCATAAATAGTGGTAAAATGCCATTTTGGCGCTGAAAATGGCCAAATACCACCATTTTGCAAAATTTGTAGCAAACTAGCATTGTTTCGAAAATATTTAGCAATCTACCACTTTTTTAGTACTCGAGTTTTACAAAATCGAGTTCTAAAATAGTACTTGAGTTCAGTGAACTTGGGTTCCTAGGGAGTCACAAGCATGGCACTGCTGACTTGGAATTTGTGCAATTAAAAAAAAATGTGGTACTCGAGCTTGGTAAACTCGAGTTCCATGCAACACAATACTTGAGCATACCAGGCTCGAGTTCTTTGTATATAAAATGCTCTTTATTTTTGTTCTACAGTATTCGGGTTCACCAAGCTTGAGTTCCTTGTAATATGGAACTCGAGTTTGGTAAGCTCGAGTTCCTTATAACTTTTTTTTTTGGATAATCAACAAATAAACATAAACATAAAACTAAGTAGTTTTTTTTAATGTTTTTATTTATTTAATTAGAAGCATTGTAAAATATAGAGATTTTAATTTCAAAATATGAATTTTTAGGCCACTCATACCCCTTGTTCATTCATTTTTAACACACTCATCAATTTCTAACTTCTCAGAAGTGTTTTGGTCAAATTGGTTAAAATATTGGGGGTTACAATGAGAAATTAGAACAACATGTAAAGAAAAATCTCACTCCATTTTTAGCCATGGGCACACTGAAGAAGTTTAAGCTACATATTGCTACTTTATCAATCTTGTTCCGAATTACCGTATGGTCAAAGGATTGATAAGTATTATAGAAAGAGTGGACCACTTGGATATAAAGAAGAACTTAAGCTTTACCACATCTGGATATGTAAGTTCTTGACTTGCAGTGTTTCTAAGAGGAATGTGAAACATTTTTTTTTATGTATATCTAAATGTTTGGCTAATGATGTGAAAGTTTGGCAACTTTTTTTCTTGGCGAGTTGTAGCAACCCATGTTTAAATATTGTTCACTATTTTCTCATAAACACCTCCCGAAATTTTGTTCTCTAAATTTAAAGGCCAAATCTGTATGTTTTTTCATGTTTAAATTTCACAATAATCTAATCTGCTTTTCTGCATTGATAAAATTTGTTTCTACATTAATAAAATTTGCTCTCTGCATATCATGTTTTTAGTATATTCAAATCTGCTTACTGCATTCATAAAATTTGTTTTCTACTTTAATTAAAATTGTTCATTGTTTTCTCATAAAAATTGTTTAGTGTTTTCTACATAAATTATTTCTAGCATTCTACATAAAATAATTTTCTGTTCAACATTATTTAAAAATTGTTCACTCTCTTTTATGCATAAATTATTTTCTGTCTGCATAAATTGTTCATTGTTTTCTCATAAAATACTTAGTGAAATCGTGTTTTCTAAATTTAAAAGCCAAATCTGAATGCTTTTTCATGTTTGAATTTCAAAATAATCGAATTTATTTTTCTGCATTGGTAAAATATGTTTCTACATTAATGAACTTTGTTTTTTGCACATCATGTTTACTATATATTCGATTCTGCTTACTGCATTCATAAAATCTATTTTTTGCATTAATTAAAACTGTTCATTGTTTTCTCAAAAAAATTGTTCACTGTTTTCTGCATAAACTATTTTTAGCATTCTGCATAAAATTATTTTGCCTATGTTTATGTACTCATGCATTTTCCATGTCTGAACTATCTGTACATCTTATGTACGCCTTCACGATTTGGTACGTTAATTGATTTTCCATCGATTTTTTTCGAATTTGCACATTCAATAAATTCGAACTTTTTTACAAATTCGAATGATCTGTACATTTAATGTAGACAATTTTATCATTGAATTTTTCATGATTTTGTACTATCAACGAAAACAAATTTCTCAACAAGTTCGGAATATTTGTACATCTAATATACACAATTTTCTATAGAATTTTCATGACTTGGTATGTTCTTCGATTTATTTTCCATCGAATTTCCACGTCTTCATACATTCAACGAATTCAAATTTCTTTACTAATCTGAACGATCTATACGTCTAAGGTACAAAATTTTCCATTGAATTTTCATGATTTTGTACATTCAACGAATTCAAAGTTTTTAACAAATTCATATGATCTGTACATCTAAAGTGCACAATGCAGAAAAAGTAGAAAAATTAAATTTCTCAACAAGGTTGAACTATCTGTACATCTTATGTACACAATTTTCCATTGAATTTTCAAGATTTGGTACGTTCAATGATTTTCCATCGAATTTTCACAAATTTGTGCATTCAACAAATTTGATTTTTTTTTAACAAATCCGAATGATTTGTATATCTAATGTGCACAATTTTCCATTGAATTTTCATGATTTTGTACTTTCAACGAAAAGAAATTTATCAACAAGTCCTGAGTATTTGTATATCTAACGTACACAATTTTGCATTGAATTTTATGATTTGGTACGTTCTTCGATTTTCCATTGAATTTTCACAAATTTGTACATTCAACGAATTCGAATTCTTTTACTAATCTGAATGATCTGTACATCTAATGTAAAAAAATTTCCATTTAATATCATGATTTTGTATGCTCATCAATTTTCCATTGAATTTTCACGATTTTACACTTTCAACAAATTTTGAATATCTGTACATCTAATGTACAATTTTCCTTTGAATTTTCATGATCTTTACATCCATTGAATTTTCACGATTTTGTACATTCAAGGAATTCAAATTTTTAAACAAATTCATACTATCTGTACATCTAACGTACATAATTTTCCATTGAATTTTCATGAATTTGTACTTTCAACAAAATCAAATTTCTCAACAAGTTAAGACTATCTGTACATCTTATGTATACCTTCACTATTTGGTACGTTCATTGATTTTCCATCGATTTTTTCCGAATTTGTACATTCAATGAATGAATTTGAACAATGATTCTGAATTTGTACCCAGGACTTGTTGCAAAAATTTGTTTTAGTTGAAAGTACAAACAATGAGTTCGAATTCTTTTACTAATCCGAACGATCTGTATATCCAGTGTACAAAATTTTCCAGTGAATTTTCACGAATTGGTATGTTCATCAATTTTCCATTGAATTTTCACGATTATACACATTCAATGAATTCAAAATTTTCAACAAATTTTGAGTATCTATACATCTAATGTACAATTTTCGCTTGAATTTTCACGATATGTACGTCTGTTGAATTTTCACAATTTTTTGCATTCAATGAATTTAAATTTTTAAACAAATTCATACGATTCGTACATCTAACGTACATACTTTTCCATTGAATTTTCATTATTTTGTTCTTTCAATGAAATCAAAAATCTCAACAAGTTTAGACTATCTGTACATCTTATGTACACCTTCACGATTTGGTACGTTCATTGAGTTTCCATCAATTTTCCTGAATTTTCACATTCAACTAATTCAAACTTTTTTACAAATTTGAATTATTCGAGGCATTTACCATTAGGTGATTTATACAAATCATTCATTTTTCTTTCATGGAGTTTGTCCATTATTCATATGGTTACATATTTAAAAAAAAAAAAAAACACAAAAACCAGTTTACATGATGTGCAGAGAGCAAATTTTATTAATGTAGTAATAGATTTCATCAATGCAGAAAAATAGATTCGATTATTGTGAAATTTAAATATGAAAAAGCATTTAGATTTGACTTTTAAATTTAGAAAACACGATTTCACTAGGTGTTTTATGAGAAAACAGTAAACAATTTATGCAATGAATAGAGAATAATTTATGCAAAATAGAAAGTGAACAATTTTTTAAATAATGTTTAACAAAAAATAATTTTAAGTAGAAAACAGTGAACAATTTTTATAAGAAAACAATGAATAGTTTTAATTAATGCAGAATACAGATTTTATGAATGCAGTAAGCAGATTTGAATATATAGTTTACATGATGTGCAAAGAGCAACTTTTATTAATGTAGAAATAGATTTTATCAATGCAGAAAAATGGATTCGATTATTGTGAAATTTAAATATGAAAAAGCATACAGATTTGGCTTTTAAATTTAGAGAACACAATTTTAGGAGGTGTTTTAGGAGAAAATAGTGAACAATATCTAAACATGGGGTGCTACAACTCGCCAAGAAAAAAAGTTGCCAAAGCGACTTTCACATCATTAGCCAAACATTTAGATATACATAAAAAAAAGTTTCACATTCCTCTTAGAAATGCTGCAAGTCAAGAACTTACATATCCAGATGTGGAAAAACTTAAGTTCTTCTTTATATTCGAGTGGTCCACTATTTTTGCAATACTTATTAATCATTTGACCATACAGTAATTCAGAACAGGATTAATAAAGTAACAATATGTAGCTTAAACTTCTTTTGGTGTGCCCATGCCTAAAAATGGAGTGAGATTTTTCTTTTACATGTTATTCTAATTTCTCACTGTAAACCCAATATTTTAACCAATTTGATCATAACACTTCCGACAAGTAAGAAATTGATGAGTGTGTTCAAAATGAATGAACGAGGGGTATGAGTGGCATAAAAATTCATATTTTGAAATTAAAATCTCTATATTTTACAATGCTTTTATTTAAATAAATATAAACATAAAAAACTACTTATTTTTATGTTTATGTTTATTTGTCGATTATCCAAAAAAAAAAAAAGTTATAAGGAAGTCGAGCTTACCAAATCGAGTTTCATATTACAAGAAGCACGAGCTTAGTAAGCTCAAGTACCGTAGAAAAAAAAATAAAGAGAATTTTATTTATAAAGAACTCGAGCTTGGTATGCTTGAGTATTGTATTGCATGGAACTCGAGTTTACTAAGCACGAGTACCACATTATTTTTTTAATTGCATAAATTTCAGGTCAGCAGTGTCACGCTGACGACTCCCTAGGAACTCGAGACTACTGAACTCGAGTACTATTTAGAACTCGATTTTGTGAAACTCGAGTACTAAAAAAGTGATACATTGCTAAATATTTCCGAAATAGTGCTAGTTTGCTACAAATTTTGCAAAATAGTAATATTTGGCCATTTTCACCCCATTTTGGCCTTAGATTCTTTCTTTCTTTGCTAAGCCACTCTTTCTCCACAAGTTAGGCTAATTGTTACTGTCCCAGACGACTTGGGATGTTACGCTACAAGTCCCTCTGGACCCAACCTAGCTTATGTTGGGTTTCTTTGCACTTATGTTGCTTTCTTTGCAATTGGTTTGTCGAATTTTCCATCAAATTGGGGGGTTCAATATGTCGTATTACTACAATTCTGAAAAGTTGTACGTGAATAGTTGAATTTTCGAAGCCAAAACAATAGCTTTAAAAATCAATTTTAAAAGAAGGGTTCATTATACTTTGCCAACACATGGATCAGATTGGATTCGTCTAGTTAAGATTTCAAAAGTTATACTTTGCCAACATATGAGGTTTTTATTTTGTTTTATGAGTCTAATTTTCAGAAAACAAGATCCATATGAACAATTTTTTAATGATTTAGGGCTAATTGAACAACTAGTCGCAGACCAACGTAATGCGTGAGAATATATAATTATTTTGTAATATGATATAATCCATAGTTTATTCTCAAAAATTTATTGAAGATAATTTGTTTTCCTAAGAAATTGAACTATTTCTAACTGTATTTTCCAACTCTCTATCGTTACAAATATATCTTTCTATAATTTTGGGGGTTTTTTTAGATATGATATTTGTAACCCAATTGATGTCGTAGAAACCTGGAAAAAGCACACATGATACTCTCTTGATGGAACATAAACTAAATTGTTAGTTTCTGGTAGTAAACCTCAAATCCACGAGAGGTTTTCCTAAATCCATAATGAGATAAAATAAAAAAAACTAGAATCTACTAGTAAAAAATTTGACAAAACATTTGTGTTTATTGATAATAGTCTCATTTGCCTGTAAAGGCTAAAAAACGTATAAATACTGAGAAAAACGTCTAAAACCCTAATTTGCACTCATTAAGTGATTATGTGACAAAATACCGAAATTTACCAAAAATGGCAAAATTGAGTTAAATGTAGAATCATAAACTACTGACCTTAAGAGTTGTCCCAAAATAGACAGGATCTTATTCTGACTTTTAAACTAAAAGTTATTAAGGAAAAACAAATATTACTATAAATAGCAAAAACACTGTTTTGGGGGCCTTAACGAAGGAATTCACCTAAATTTAGGCGACATGCCTGTTATGATTCTGGATTAGAATGTCGTTTTCCTTCAACCTGCCAAATTTCATAAAATTTTGACATTGTTGCCCTAATGCCCTCTATTGGCACCCCCCCCCCCCTTTAATCGTTCTGAAATGCCTTGTTTTGGTTGAAAGAATCAAACAAAGATTACAAACACTAGAAGTTTCTTTCTTGTCTTCTTCGACTAACTGAGAGGAGGTACTTTAATTTTCAAACAATTTGTATAAGTTTATTTTTATTTTTATAATTTTTTTTGCCTTTTTTTGGGTTTTCTTTATTTTCTTGTTTGATTTTTATTTCTTGGGTTTAGTTGTAAATGGGTTTACGGTTTTTAGGCTTTTCGTTGAATGTGGAAATTTTGGATTTTTCTTTGTTCATTTGTGGTCTTCATTGTTAGGAAGCACAAGTGCAGATTCAGGTGTGGGTGCGGTGCGGTGAGTCAGCAATTTTTGAAAAAGTAAGGTGCGGATGCAACATGATACGTTTATTAATAAATTATTAAATATATTTATATTTATATTTTCTATATGTTGCTATACATATTTATTCATATAATGGTAAACATATACTAAATAATTTGACAAACATATACTAACTAAATAAAAAAATCAAGCAATCAACTCAAGTCTTAACATTACAACTTATATAATTTTTTTAAAAAAAAAAAGGATAATAGAGACAGTCAGATAGATTGAGGGACAGATATAGAATGAGCAATAGAGCATGTGAGAAAGAGATGGAGGGTGAGAAGGAAAGCAAAATACCTTTGCCGGTGAGCTTGGGTCAGTGAGCTTGAGATCGAGAGATGAAGAGGGAGCTTAGGTCATTGAGCTTGAGGAGAGATGAAGGGATTCTGATTGGATGAGCCGTGGGTTAGAGAGTGTGGATTAGAGAGAGAGATTGGAGATAGAGAGAACAAAGAGAACGAGAGAGCTTGAGTTGTAGTTTTAGGGTTTTTTTCCCCTTTAAACTAGAGTCAAATGGTGCGTTTTGTTTTGTTTTGTTTTGCTTTTTACTTTTTTACTTTTTTAAAAAAGAACACTTATTTTGGCGCTCTTTCATCCCTTTCCAGACCGAATCAGTCCGTATTGGGCTGAATCAAAATTCGAAAAAAAAGGATTTGTGATGGATGTGCCTGCAATTGCATCAACAGCCGCATGGTGCATTCGTGTGTGTTGGACGTAAGTGCGCAGCCCCTAGAGGCGCACCTATGTTTTCTTGAGTCTTAGAGCGGTTCATTTTTTATGTTTTAAAAATTATAAAAAAAAATATTCTTCTTTTCTATATATTCCTTTTTCCTTTTGGGTTTTCTTGATTTTTTTTTGGGGGATTTGTTGCAAAAGGGTTTGTAATTGTTCGGTTTGGGCCATTTAATTTCCTTTTCCGTTTGGGATTTTTTTAATTATTAAATTAAATTTCTAGGGTTTGTTTGGGAAATTCAATTTCCTTTTCTGTTTGACCGATACAAAATAAATAAATTTCCTTTTGCATTTGCGTTTTTTTGATTGTTTGATTTTTTTGGGGTTTGTTGCTAAAGGGTTTGTGATTTTCTTTTTTTGAGAAATTAGACATTGTTACTGAATTTTAGTGTTTCTAGGAGTTTTGTTGAACAGGTGCATTATTGGAATTGTTTGAAAGAGTTTCAAATGGACAATCTTGATGAGAAGAAGAGAAAGAGGAAGACTAGAGAAGACTCTGTAGCTGAGAGACTGGCTAAGTGGAAAGAATACAATGCTACCCAACTTAAGTCTTGTGCTACTCCTAAAGTCTTGTGCATACTCCTAAAGTTCCGGCCAAAGGGTGTATGAAAGGAAAGGGAGGGCTTGAAAATTCATAGTGCCATTACAGAGGAGTTAGGAAGAGGACATGGGATAAATTCATGAGCCAAATGGTGGAAACATACTGTGGCTTGGGACTTTTGATACTGTAGTTGATGCTGCCTCCGCTTATGATGAAGCTACTAGGACAACGTACGTTGTCTCTGCTTGACTCAACTTTCCAAATGTCACGAGTCACACATTCATGATGGAGTCTGCAAAGGAGTGTTGTTTGTCTTCTTCTGAATCAGGCCCTTATTCGATGGGAAGTCCTGTGGGATCTAAATCCACAACTGCGACAAACCTTTTTGAGTTTTGTACAAAGGACGCCCCTTATTATCCTATCATTGAAGTTGGATTGAAGCGGATGATCAAAGGGAGCAGAGGGGGCCAAGTCCCCCCCCAAAACATTTTGAAAAATATCTTACTTTATGATGTAATTATATTTATAAGTAGCTCCTTGGGAAAATACAACTTGGCCCCTCAATTTGTTATTAAATGTCTAAATTAAATACTTTTTAGAGTAAGCATAATCAACAAATAATTCAGTAATAATTCTCTCATAATATATGTTAAGAGTGATGATATATATATATATATATATATATATATTAGATTGTAAATAACATTATTGTTTTTCAATTTTTTTGGTGTGTAAAATGTAATAATATCTTTCCAAGTATAATGCTTTTTTTTTCCTTGTTCCACGTAATTTTCAATCGTTTTAACCATATATCTATAATTTATAATTGTTTTAATTACAATCTCTTGCTACTAGCAGATTGTTAAAAGAAACCGTGTTTTATTTAATATTTTGATAACTTATAAATCATAGAGTAAATAATAAACAATGACAATGTTCTTTTACATCTAAAAAATATAAATAAATTGAAACATAAAATTTAAAAAGAATTCTTCATAGCATTTTAAATATAAATGATAATGATAAGAACTTTTATCTTCTTCTTGAGTTTTGTGTTGTTTAGATATATGGTTTAGGTTAGTCGTGGCCCCCTAAAGAAAACTTTTTGGCTCCGCCACTAAGTCTACCTGTGTGTCTGAGATTTTTACTGAGGAGGATGCTCTGTATTATCCTGTCACTGAAGCTGCCATGCCAAGTATTTTGGTGGGGAGAATCAAAGGATGAGTCTAATGGACAGGAGTACTTGCGACTGCCATGCCGAGTATTTTGGTGGGCGTAGAATCAAAGGATGAGTCTAATGGACAGGATTACTTGCGGGATTGTTCAGAAAATGAAATTTTTATGGCTGAAATTATGGCACTATTAAACAGTGATCCTCTATGCAACACAGATTCAGTGCTGGGTTTTGGTTATGGTGCAGATAAACTTGGATTGGAGATGTTTTAGTTGGTTCTTTACGGTTATATCACTTATAACACACTGTTCATTGGAGTGAGCTTTGGAGGTTTAGACTTTATGTAAATATCTAGTTTTAGTTGGTATATATATTACTTAGCAAAAAGTTTTGGTAGGGGATTTTTATATGCTTACTGATTCTATTTTAAGGTTTAGACATCATGTAAATGTCTAGTTTGGTTGGTAATGGTATTACTCATCAAAAGGTTTTGGTAGGGTATATGTATAGGCATACTTATTCTGTTTTAATCAATAGTTGTTTTTCTGTTTCATTAGAATAATTTAGGAATAGAAGTAGTATAGCAGTAGGTTCAAGTATTGTACTGAAGATTCAATGGAGGATAACAGCTGTCAGCTGTTATATTATTGTTCTATTAAACTTTATTCAAGTAAATTTTCGTTCCTCTTAATGTATTTTTTTATTTGTTTTATTTCATTGTCTCTTCGCTCCAATTCTCGACAATAAAAATCTGGCAATAACTATAATGCATAGATGGCAATAATTATAACATGTTTAACATAAGAGAAATACTATGTCCACAAAAGTTTCATAACAAATCTTAGGTGATAAGTTATTATTAGTGAATAAAAAAAGTATTTTTTAATGGTGAGTCTAAATTAAAACAAAAAAAACTTGTCACTTATGATTAATTTGTTGTAAACATAACATTATTTTTAATAAAATTGAAACCAACTATATGATAAGTGTTGGAAATAAAGGAGAGATAATACCTGAATTTTCCTTGGAAATTACACAATTTGATTTTACCAAAAAGAGGTGGCGGAGATGAGGCGTGGATCAAGTCACTGTCTTGAGACAAATCGTGCCGTCTACGGTATATCCGATGTAGTTAGACAAATAGTTTCTGCACGTTGTTCCCAGGATACAACAGCCTAGCAACCTTTGCTGATTATCCTTGCGAGCCTACACTACTCGTAGGATATAAGCTCTCTATAGTACTTTCTTTTCCCAGAATATTTTGTAAAAGATAAAATATTTTTTGTGAGTAGTAGGAAGCAAAAGATGGTAAGTGTTTAGAAAAAAAATTGTTTTTTGAAAAATTTGCAGCTTTGTAATTCAAAAATAGAGATTTTTTGTGTTTCACTTTTATTTCCTTCCATGTATATATATAACAAGATATGTTGCTTGTCATTAGTCAAAAAAGTAAAAACGTTTTCTATATTTAAAACTTTAAATGATCATAAATAAATAAATAAATAAATAAATAAATAAATAAATATATATATATATATATATATATATATATATATATATATATTATATAAACCGGTCAAGCTTTTGTACGTTGAGAACAAAAAGGAAAGCATCATAATCCCAAACATTTAATGGCCCATAATAGCTTTTCAAAAGTCTTGCTGAATTTATATTACAAAAACTGCTAGTTCTAATTCTGCCGTTTACTCTAAAAAAGATTGCTAGCTGTTTGACCACTTTCCATTAAACCAAATAGTAAACATTTTTGTATATATGGTAACTTATTATAACATAAAATAATTTAGTAATAACTGTACATTTAAGTGCTGAAGATTCTTGCAAATATAACGTTATTATGCCATATTTAAATAAGAACGTTTGAATACAAAACGTTTAGAATGGAAAGTACACTAAAAGCTCACAATATATGGTATTAAAATTCACATTAATTTTCAGAGATTTTTCTAATTAAAACCATTGACAATAGCTATTCAAATTTTGAATTTTCAAAATTTAGCAATTAACGCATCTGACATTAAGGAATAATTGATTTTCTCAATTCACATAAAATTAATATGATATTTTTTATAAAAATATCCAACAATAGGCAAAATATAATGACGAGCTTTCATGCTCATCTTATTTGTATTGTTTTTGTTTTTGTTTTTAATCTTATTTATTGGTCCAAAGAAATCACAAAAGAAAATGATCAACAGACAATATATCAATGGTTTCTTTGAATACGCTTGCTATACATCTCCCATAAATAAGATAAATTAGAGACATGAATATTATTGCATCTATACATACATAGGGTCACCAAGCTGTACTTTTAATTTTAACTTCAAAAAGGATAGACTTTGAAGTTCACAATTTCAAAGAACTTTATTTTCTTCCAATTAGTAAATTCATACAGTAAAGCCTTAAAGGAATAATAAGAAATAGGAAAAATAAGGTTTCACCAAGCTATCAATAATACATCAACATTATACAATCAAATTTCAACCAAGCCACTTAATATGACGTGATTGTGCAACACAAGGAAATCAGATACAATACAAGTAACGCATAAGTGCACAGCCACAAGTCGCAGAGATACTAGGAACCAGATCTCAAAGTTCATCAATATTTATATTTAAAAAGTTGCACAATTGAGATATGAGCCTTGTACCTTATTGCCAATAGACTGTATTGATAATCCACACCAGCAAACATGCATTCAAGGGGTAGAGAGTAGAGACACAGAATAATAAGTACATTGGAACCTAAATATATAAATTTCTTGAGGATTATTAGTTATATAATAATAATACTAGCTATTAGTTCTTGGAGTCCATGGCCATAATGATGCTCAGGTTCATTGGGTTCATGTACTCTGTGGAACCAGTCATGATCTGCTGAACAATGAGCCGGTTTGCACGCTCCGTTGGATGGAAAGGATCCCAAAAAACATAGGTGTTCCGATTTGGGCATAGGTTTGACAGTGAATTGCATGTACCAAGTCCATTGTAGGGGCCTAGGCCACAACATGCTACTTTTGATGTAACAAAACCTGCTCCACCCAGGGAGAAACATACAATTAATTACTCATTTTCCCAACCAAATATGCATGGAGAATGAAGTAGAAAGATAAGAGCCATGTCACAAATTGCTGATATAAGGCCAATCAAAATAATAGGATGCATTTGGATTTAGGGATTTAAAATCAAGGAATTTGAAAGTTATATATATTGTTCGGTATAAATGTTATTATCACATGATAGATTTGAGTTTTGAGAATCTACTTCAACAGAAATATTTCTAATGTAATAGATTTAAAATAATATTTTACCTTGATTATTTTAAATTATTGTATTAATAAAAATTTGAACTATAAATTAAAATCCAAGTTCTTCTTTTCAAATACTTTTATGAGTTCCACTTCCACCCAAAATAAAAAAAAAATCATTATAGAATATAGAGATTGAATAGTTGGAATTAAAAAAAAAAAAGTTTATTGGGTCCTTATATTATTGTTTCTCTTTTAGAGGATATATTTATGAGTTTTACTATTTTTTAAAACGTTTTAGTTTTTTTCATGATCACCCAAAACTATCGACCTTTAAATAATATAAATTAAAAAAAAAAACTTATTGATCTTTGTACTGTAGCTACGTTACAAGTATTAGGGGAATACTTTTATCTTAAAAATGATTTTTTTTTTTTTACAAATTTTCTTTTATATACCAAATGACGTGAAAATTCTACAAGTTTCATTGTTACGTGGCCTTCTACATGGTCTGGACCCAGGAGGGCCAGGACCATACACCACAAAAAAAGTTTGGTTTTGGTTCTGGTTCTGGTTTTGGTTTTGGTTTTGGTATTGTTTTTTTTTTTTTTTTTTGGAGGAAAAAAGTTGGTTTTTTTAAAAGGATCAAAACATTTGAAAAAAGTATGAAAAACCCAAAAGAATAAAAGGTTGAAACAGGTTTATTTTTTATTTTATTTTATTTTATTTTTGTGTGTGTGTGAGGTGGTAGGCTATTTTAGAAATATGTCAGTAAAATAGTTGTGATATTTTTTTTTATCACTAATGTTGCTATATATATAGGGTGCAAATTAGGAAAACAAACCATATGCTTGGGGGTTGGTGATGAAGTTCATGTTCATATTGAAGGCATTGGCAGAAATAAAGACATTTGAGCCTAGTTCACTGTTGAGTTGTTGAATCATTTGGACGAGCTCTGGGTTAAAAATTCCTGCAGCCTGTTGTAACTCTGGGACACATTCCCCATTTCTGCTCCTCATGGCTAGCTCTGCTGGTACACAACCCAGTGGCCCAGTTCCTGTCACCATTACTCTTCGGGCTCCCAGCTCGTACAGTCTCTACAATTTCACAAGAAAACAATCTTCACCAAAGTGCCAAAACAAAATAATAAATGATTAAATAAAAAAAGAACAAAAGCAAAACATGCATATGGGATTTTTTTTTTTCTTTTCAGTAAGATAGAGAGGTTCTAATTAAGAATTTGCTAAACTATTTTTTTTTTAGAGAGTTTCAACTTATCATCAGACTAAGACACCAATAAGTTTTTTTATTTTTTATTTTTATATAAATGTGGTTGAATTTTAGATCTCTTATTCAACCATTAGAGACTTTGTTAATTGAGTTAACTAGAACCCACAATTGCTAAACTGTTTTTGGTTTAAAGTAACTTTCATTTATTTTACAATTGAGTACTTGTAAGTTGTAACAAATTTTAAATTTAACACACTTGTAAGAATTATGTCCTCTTTTATTTATTTATTTATTATCAAATCAAAACATTAATTAGTTTTTGGTGTAAGTGACTAGTTGGAATTCAAATTTCATAATCACATCTTTTATATTTTAGTATGCTAGTTGAACTAAATAAAATATATAGGAATCAATTAAAGAAAACTGGTAAATTATGAATTATCACTTATTATTTTAGGATAAGTTCATTTTTAACTTTTGAAATATGGAAGATAAAATAGATATAAGATTTAATGCAAGATCACTTATATATGCTTTATATCATAAAGCATAATAAATTATTATTTATTTTAAAATTTTAAATTAATAAAAGATGAAGAAATTAATTAATATTTCGATAACAATGAGTAAGTCATTTAAGAAAATAAGATAACTGAATTCAATGATATGATTTTGGATATATGGTATTTGACCAAGTCTGAACATTGATTTCATATCAACCATATTGATCAGCCACAGAGATACGGCAATAAAGGGAAGTGGGGTTTCCAGGGTCTTTAATCCAGTGGGATAGCGAAAGATCAAAAAAAGTTTTTATTTTATTTTTTTATTATTATTTTTTTAATAAGGAGTTGGTAATATCATCTGTAATTGTGAAAAAAAAATTAATGCTTCTACAGTACGTACACTTATTGTGGTTTTTCTTCCCCTGCTAGTTGACCAAAATTTGGCCCCAATTGCATGCATGGTTTGTAGAAAAAAGAGGCCTCCATCTCTATCAAGTCTTCAATGTGTGTACCATATCTATGAAACAATTAAACGTGCTGCTAGGTCCTCACCCACCAAACATTTATTTCGTAAATAACTCAATACTCCCCCAAATATTTTCATCCAAAACTCAATTTTCTCAACAGTGTTAAGTATATAGTTAAATGGTTAAATTTACTAAATTTACATAGTTTAAAACTTTTTAAACAATTAGTAATTTAACTTACAGAACAAAATATGCTAGCTAGCTAGGATTTTGTGAAGGGAAGAAATTTTTATTTATGAGAATTACCCTTAGAATTTTTCGATACTCAGAGATGAGGTAACGACAGTAATCTGGGATGGAGAATTGGCGTGATCTTGCAGAGAAAGGTGTCAAGAAATAGTTATTAACAAAATCGTTACCACCAAGTGTAATGAGGACAAGTGCATCGTTCACTAGCCGCTTAGCCTGGGCTTGTCCGACTTGTGCACTCAGCCTTTGCTGGTACTGTTGGAACAATTCAAACTGTCTGAAGATTCTTATTATGTTCACCTGCAAAATGAAAATTTTTTTGATTCACTACTCATTACTTCATTTAAACTTTAACCTCAAAGGAATGCTTGATAAATTGCTGCACAAAACTTAATGCGTACTATTTACCAAACAGTGTCAAAAATTAAAAGTAACCTTCATACTTATGAAGAGGGATATTTATAAACTATATGTCCAGAAGAAATTCTTCGATTTCTTCAGGTAGCAGATTTCTTTGGAGGGCACAGTACAGTAAAAGTTGTAAGCTATGTTTGGGGAGAGTTATTGTCTATTCGTTAGCCTCTATGCATGGTAGAATCAATTAGGGGCCCAAGAGACAGCCAGCAGTTTAACTTGTGGCTGCTCCAATTTCAAATTCGGTATTATATGTTTGACTAGGGAACCATCGATTACAATATCAAGTTTTAGGTGTACATATACAAGCTCATACGTACATTTCTATTTCAAGCTCTGACATACATATATCTACATCATAATCTTCTTGGTGGGAAGTCAAGAGAAGGCAACTTTGGAGTTCGGGTTAGAAAAATGTCTTTCAATTTCACATGCCAAAGTTCCATATTTTCACCTCCTTTCTTTTTTTTTTTTATCATTATATTTCTACATATAAAGTGTTTGTTTGGATGGTGATTTTTGTTTAAAATTTATTTGCTTATTGGGTAAAAGTTGGTTAGGATATGTTCGAACCCAAAAAAAAGAAAAAGAAAAAAAAAGAGGCGTTAATATGTTGTACATACATAAATAAATTAAAAAACTAAAAGAGAAGTTTCTTTAAAAAAAATCTAAAAGAGAATGTTTTTGGGAAGTATTCACAAAAATAGAGCTAAAAGTGGGAAAAAAAATTCTTCTAGAATCACTCTATTTGCTACAACTTACCAAAGTGGTCTTTTTTCACCGCTCACAATTATCCATAATTTATTATTACGAATCTGTTTGGATATTACTTATTATTGAAAATTAAAAATACTGTAACAAAATAATTTTTAAATGTGTGAATAGTATAATGAGACTTAATTTTAATGAAAGTTTTATTAAATTCCGTACTTGTGAGTCTCGTGAATAGTGCACGGAACCTACTGTTTAAACACTAGACACTTTCCAAACTTACACTAGGTACTTTTGAAAGAACAGTGCATGATACGATGTTTCTTCCTCTTATATTTATGATAGGTATAATAAATGTGAAAGAAAATAACATAATATCATTTACATTTCAAAATAACTTAGTAGTTGACCACGTCAAAGTATGGCAAAAGTTGTTATAAACCTTTTCTACGCATTAAACGGTAGAAAAGTTCCAACTCAAAAGAAATGAACTGAAAGTTTCATTTATGTTGGACTTACAAACTGAATTCCGGTGTCGTTGAGGATTCCAATGCCAGCTGAAGCAAAGTTGGCACCAACAAGCAGTTTTTGTCCTGTGAGTTCAGGACTCAAGTATGGCAATGTGCGCTCTGCCCCCATTTGCTCACCTAAGTGTTTATATATTGCACACATTTTATTATGTTTTATTAATTAGTTCAATGAAACACATTCGTACAAGGAAAATTTTTTAAGCTTAGAAAAGAGAAATGAAGTGGAATGGAAATTAAAACAACAAACTCACTGATAATGTCAGGGAGGTTGAAGCCATTGGAGAATCGGCCAGTTGGCCGGTGGGTGGGATAGTCTATACCATTTGGTGGAGAATCGGCACGTGCAGTAGTTGCTAAGTAGTTGTTGTTGCCACTATCTACTAGTGAATCCCCAAAAACAAAGAAGGCACGAGCTGCCTCGGCTTTAGGTGCAACTGTGCCCAGTACTGATACTACTAGGACAATGGTTAGGGTGAGCATTAAAACCCTAGGACTTGGCATGGTCAATAATGTAGTGGCCATTTATTTGGCACCCAGCTCTCTCTCTCTCTCTCTCTTATTTTTAGAGGATTCTGGTTGTGAATTGGACAGTGGGGATGGTTTTATAGGGTTTAAGTTTTGACCTTTTCTTCTCCCATTTTTTCATGTAATAAATGGGACTTTTCTTCTGTACATGCATGAGAAGGGGATGAGGACAAAAATGTACAAAAGCAAAGGCTCAGAAGAAATCTGGGTGGAAGTTGCGTAATTAAGGAAGTGGAGTTGTTGGCATATAATAAGTACCCACTGTTTAGGAGATAATTTCTTAAGTCTTTTAAAAAAAATGAATTTTTTTAATCCAATATTGATAAAGTTTCAATAATAAACTTGTTTTGTGTGAACTTATATTGATATAACACGTTAGAATTAGAATATCATCTATATATATATATATATATATATAAGCTAAATCGTAATATTTATTGTTGCTACGCTCCAGTTGAGTCACATCAACATCCACCTTATTATCATTTTCTTTCCAATTTTCCTATAATTGTTTTTAACATTTACTTTTTATTTTATTTTAATATGTATACTTTTTCCAACCTTTCTCCACCCTTACCTTTTCATCCCCCCCACTACCCTCTACATAAATACTATTCTTCTTCTTTTCATCTTCCTACTACCCTCTACATAAATATTATTTTTCTTCTTTCTCTTCATCTTCATTTATTTTGTCTTTTCTTATTCACACTCTTTTTCCATTCTATGCATGGTTTTCTCTCACAAAAAAGGTTTTCTCTCTCTCTCTCTCTCTCTCTCTCTCTCTCTCTCTCTCTCAATTTTTCGATGAATTTTTATACATTCTTCTATTTATGTCAAATTACTAATCTTTAAGAATCCTTTCTTTTCTTTTCTTTTTTCTTTTCTTTTTCTACACTAGAATCATTATGTTCATTTTCTCACTTAATTTAATCGGCTAGTTTGCTAGAATTCAAAAAAAGATTCTCTCTCTCTTTCTCTCTCAATTTTTCAATAATTTTTTTATACATTCTTCTATTTATGCCAAATTACTAATCTTTTGGAATTCTTTATTTTTTTTTATATTTTTTTTTCTACACTAGAATTATTATGCTCATTTTCTCACTTAATTTAATCGGGTAGTTTGCCGGACTTCAAGTAAAACTAGACAATAAGGAATTTTACGGCATTGGAGAACGCCTAAATATATACTCCCCAAAAGTTAAAGGTTAGCCAATTAGTGGAGCTATGATTAAGCTTCAAACGGAAATGATGGTATTGCCAATGTTCTTTAATTAGCATCCTTATTTTTATTTCTCTATATATGTTTCCTAGAATTAGTATTAGTCTCATTTTTATTTTCTCTATTATATTCTAGGTAAACCAATAGTTCTTTAAAACTCCACATTGGTTAATGCCATTTAGATTTGTTTTTTAAATTGTTTTTTTTTTCCTTTAATTGTTAAATGTTATCCTATTTTTGTTCTTTCTTATAACTCTA
Organism: Castanea sativa; assembly: GCF_040712315.1. Lineage (NCBI taxonomy): Eukaryota > Viridiplantae > Streptophyta > Magnoliopsida > Fagales > Fagaceae > Castanea > Castanea sativa. Next base: position 41,063,005 of record NC_134024.1, on the reverse strand, counting down.
ATTAATGTTGATGGTTCTTTTTTTTTTTGGTTAGTTAAGGTTGATGGTTCTTTCTTACAGAGAAAAGAAAAAATTGAAAACAATTGAATTCTGTATAAACTTGTACCTAAAGGGGTTAGAAGCCTTTGTTTATTTGATTAGAGACAATATATAATTGGGCATATCATTTGGTCATTGCATTGCATTTCTTAGAGGTTAAAAGATAAAGCTTGTCATTATAGGAAAACATTTTGGGTGGGGATAAGGGTGTCATTTTGTTTGCTCTAAGAGTAACAAAAGATCCTATTATAAAAGAAGCCCACAATCAGATCACATGCTTATTACACTAACCATGAGCACAACACATTATTCTCTCTCACCATGTTTCTACTACATTGGCATTTAGCAACCTAAGATTAGAATTTATTCCCAATAGAAGACTTGTAGAATCATTTAGTTTTTATAGGAAACTAGCCGCAGACTCGCGCAATGTGTGGGAATATAAATAGTATGCAGTGAAGTGTAATATATTAAAAGTAACAATTACTTCAAGCATTGTCTTTTTTTTCAAAAAAAAGAGAAGTTTTTTACACTTTTTTTTTTAAATCTTTTTATCTCTACAAATCATTTTAATATTTTTTTGTGTATTTCATTAATATTTTTTAGGGTGAACCATATTCTTCTAACTTTGTTGTAGTGTGTTACACTTGCTTAATATACAACTCATTTCTTAAGGAATAAGGAAATTATCATAATAATTAAAAATCATCACAAAATTACAATGTTAACTTAACCAAAATTAAAATAAAACTAAAGAAATTAAAAATAGAATTTATAATAATTTATTAGTCAAAAAACTGGTAGGCGTATTCAAATTCCTATTTTAAAAATAAATTAAGTATTAATCCTATAAGTGCACAATTGTACCCGGACCTAAAAACGAATGTTGGGCTCAGGCCCAACGAGCCTTATACAATAAGATTTGTAGAGTGTGGGTTTGAAATCTAGGTTCGGGATGTTGAAAGTTTGATTAACAAGTTGGAATGTTACAATCTGCGCAAATGATGAATGAATATAACAAATAGATCTCCTCGGACGTAAGCCGATGATGGTTTGTATAAATACTCTCTTTCCAGGCCAAAATTTACAACTCTTAGTTCTTGTTTTAGTTTGTGGAGCAGATCCCTTTCTCTTTCCTCTCTCGTCTCCTTATATACTTCTTCCCCTCCACTGTTCATCCATGTGTCATACAAATCTTCCCCTTAGATACTTGTCCCATTCGCCACCTTCTTGAAATCTTCAAACAATAGCAAGAAAGCTGAATCCTACTGTTCAGAGGTCATTTCCCTATTAATGCGGCCAGGAAGGTAGATGCAGGGTCTTTAATGTGGAGGTAGCAGCATTTTTCCTAGATATTTATCTCACATCCTTGCATCTTAGAGGGTGCTTGGATCACCCTCTTACCCATCAGTTCTTTCAAGATTCTGCTTTTAACCTTCTTGGCAAATCCTAGGATCTTCACCGAGCCCATCCGAGGAGACATTCATCCTTGGACAACTCCTCGGACGTCTGTAGTGTAGGCTGACTCGTGGGTCTAGAGGCCCCCCTAACAAAAACAAATTGGTACTAGCCAATCAGGCCCAAAGCCCAAATGTTTATTCGATAGCTTTTACCCCCCATAAATCCAAACCAAAATTCAATCAAAATTATAAAAGGGAAAGAAAATACTTTCTGATGGGAAATTAAAAAAACAAAATACAAAAACACATATTAAAAAAAAACCATCAATCTTTATTAGAGTTATAAGAAAAAACAAAAATCTTTTATGTGCAATTGTTCTCTTTATTGGTATTTATTGTTATATATATTTATTTTTTTTTTTTTTCTTCTCATATTATGTTATTCAACATTTAAATTCAGTCACATCTTCCACATCAGAAAATTATTTATATTTTCTCTTTTTTTTTAATAATTAAACATGGAATATTTTATTTAAATTCAAATCAATAAAATTATCCTTAAAAAATTGTACTTTTTTTAAAAAACATTTACCCTTTGTTCAAGCTTTTTCCTTACCTTTATCTTTTCATCTCCCCGCTAGCTTCTACCTTAATATCACTATTTATCTCCCCACATCTTCCATATCATTAAATTATTATATTTTTCTCTCCTTTTTATTTAAAAAAATTAAAATTTTACTTAAATTCAATAAATAAAAGTGTCCTCATAAAGTGGAGTAATACTAGGGACACAATCATTCTCAAACCCAATACATCAAAGAAAAAATATAATACAAAACAAATGCCAATTGGGAAATACTAAATTAAAAAAATAATAATAAGGATATCAAACTAAATATAATATAAAGAATAGTTATGGATATACTAACTTAAGGGTAGCAAAATTAAATGAGAAAAAAAAAACTACAATGAATGTTTAATGCAATAAAATCATCATCAAATTTTGGAAAATAGTAGGTTGCCTATGGAGAGAGAGAGAGAGAGAGATGGTAAAGAAAAAAAATGTCAATCAGTAACTATTAATTGGAAAACAAAGAGGTTGTAAGGAGTAAAACTAAAAAATAAATATGACCAATATGGAGAACATTAAAAACTTTACAGTTCAATAAAATCAACTGTTACATTCACATAAAAAAAATGAATCAATAATCAATAATTAAACATAATCATAGCAATATATTTAAACTTAAAACTAATCAAACTCTAATTCATAACTAAAAGGAGATCTTCTCATGTAATAATAGAAATTACATAAGAAATAAAGTTAGAAAATTTTAAAATCCTTTTTTTGAGACACACACACACACACACACACACATATATAATCTTCATACACAATTATATTTAAAAATCTAATAAACGATGCTACATCTCATTTAGCACCTTTGTTATGAAAATCATTAGCTAGTAAATATATGATAACAGTAAAAAACATTATAAATGAAATTATGAAAAAAAAGTGATAAAACTAATTAGCTATTATCATTATGAAGTAGTAGTTTATGATTTTACACATCTAAAGAAGTGGAATAAATAGAGTTTACTTAAGGTATATGTAAAGATTCACATTAAAAAAAAGATACGTAAAGGTTAAAAAAATGTATATTCTATAAATAAATAGAAGGGTATATGTAAGGTTTTTATTAACTTAAAAGAAAATGAAAAATCAATTATTAATAACAACAACAACAACAACAATAATAATAATATAGGGGTAATTACATTCCCCTTCATTGAGGTTTGAGGAAATGACACTCTACCCCAAACTTGAAAGGAAAAAATATTTTTATCCTTTACATTTGTTTGACTTTGTTAAATTAATATTAAAATATTGTGTACTAACCTACTTGTGCTTAAGGTAGGTTTCCAAATTATCCTTAATTTTAAAATTAAATTCTCTTATTTTAAAATTTTAAATTAAAGTGTATTTCAAAATATTAAGTAATGTCTTTTGCTTCCCCCCCTCCCCATTCTTTTCCCAATGAGTTATGGAGAGATTTGTCATTTCAAATGTTTTGGTATTTTAGAAATTTGTATTTTCATTCTTAAGTTATGAGTAGTGTCTTTACTAACCATGGTTAAACATTTATAAACAGATTCTTAAATAAATTTAAAATATTTTGTTATTAATATAAACAAAATGAGAGAGCGTTATTACTTATTACCCCAAATATATTTAATAAGATCACCCTAAAAAAAAATTATCTCGCCCAATGCGTGGGTCTGCGACTATTTTAATTTAAAAGTTTAAGCCATAAAATTAGGGTCCATCAATCTTATATAATCACTCAATTTTGTTGTCACCACCTGTGATGAGACATTGAGAATTAAGTATTCAACTACATGAGAGAGAGGGACAAATCTTATCCTAAATTGCACGGTCAAACTCCATCTATAAAAGAAAGTTAATTCATCAGTTAAAACGGAGTAACCAATTAGTAAGAAAGATCTACATACATGACCAATATCAATCTGCAATTTGGCTTTTTCTTTTTCCCCCATATTCTGCTTCTCACTTGTTCTTTTGTGGCAAAAAGAAAATGTCCAAGAGTCTAGTGTCAGCGGTAACACCGACCTCTCTGCTTGAAACCCTAGTGTCTGTCGGCCTGAGTTAAGTTCTTTGGTGTGTCAAGAATGCCAACTTGGCCAACTTGAACATTTAGCTGACTTTCATGATTTCTTCTGCAAATTTTTCAATCAAATAATTAAGTATGACGGTGCGTCGGTTACAGTACTACTCTTTTTACACAATTTCTGGAGTCCAACTGCTCGTAAATGTATTTGCAACTGCTTTTTATGTCTCTACGTTTTGAACTCCATTATATATGTCAACCTCATGCATCTCCATCATTATCTTTGGAGTTTTTGCTTTGAAAGATATAATTAAAAGGGCAAAAACTAGAATGCATAAATCCGTGACTGATCGAGGTTGTGATCTCCTCTATCTCTCTCCTTTAATAGCAATTCTAGATTAGTCCTTGAACTCACTTAGTATGGTCAGGGGCTCAAAGACACATGGTCATTCGTCATAGGCCACGCATTGTAACACCATTCAATGAACAATCTTTAAGCCTTCCACCATAGAGCAAGCCCTGTTTATTTTGTTAAATCCAGGAGTTTTTGATATCAGGAAACCCCTACAAGTAAAATTGTTAGGCGTGTTAAGCGAAAAAGAACAAGGGAAGGGAGGGATGTATATATTTGGGGAGAAATTCTTTTGAGTAGTTATGGTAAATACAACATTTTTCACAATTGTTAACGTAATTTATTATAATTAAAATATTATTTTTACTTGTGTCGAACATTTATATTATTTTTATTATGTACCACTTAATCACAATGGTGCGCAAGTCAACAATTGTGAAAAGGTTGCCTACAATTAATCTCTAGCACAAGTTTGGTCGGTTATAACTTATAATGAAGAATTCTATAAGCCTTGTTGTAATCCACTCATGATTAAATAGCTACATAAGAAAACGACTCCAGCTAGGAAAAAAGGGGAGGGGAGGGCCAACCCTCCGCGGATTGTTAATTTGTTCTCCAATGTCAAATATCAAGAGACAAGCTTTTTAGTACCTCATTTATGAAAGGTGAAAGTGAAGCTCTCTAAGTAGTTGGGCTCTACTAATAGCCTTTTATAGCCTTATAGGACATGCATTAATTACAGATCATTTAAGGGAAAGGGAAAGGGAAAGAAAAATGGAAAAGATGCATGGTAGACTCCCACCATTCAATGGTCACATATGTTTTCTATTCGATTTGTGCAAAAACCTACAGTTCGTTTGTTTTAATGAAAAACAATTTTTTTTTTATGAACAATTTTTATTTGAAAATTTTACTCACTTGTTATATTAATCACTTAAATAAATAATCACATATAATGTGCAAATAAACTTGTAATAATAAGAATAGTAAGATATATATCACCATGGTATACTCCAGGGGTGGCGCCACCTTAAGGCCAGAGTAGTCCTAGAACCACTCTAACCTGAAATTTTTTTTAATATATAATAATTTAAATTTTTTTATTTGTTTATCTTTTAAAAAAAATTTGGATAGACCTTCAGTTTTTTTATGCCAATAAAATTAAATTTTACTCCATAATTTGTTCTACATTTAGTGAATGAATGATTATTTAGTTGTGTACATTGAAAGAGATCTAGCTTGTAGCATTGATAATGAGACTATCATGCAATGATTTCAAAATATGAAAACTCGTAAAAGGCAATTATAAACTTTATGTATTTGCGTATTATTTTATTGTTGTTGTTGTCGATATATGAATTTCTTTGTTTATTAGATTATATAATTTATGCTTCTTAATAAACATTTTGAAAAAAATTCTTGGAGCCGCTAGTACACTCACTCTTTTTAAAGCATTTCACAGCACCACAAGAAAATATCAAAAATATATCTTAATCACTGTAACGGGTTCACTGGCACAAAGCTCTCAAGATATAACAACCAGCCACATACACTCTAAGCTTCGTGAATTTGCAGAGCAAATGTTCAACTAGAAGAACACCATTCTTTGTCCAACAATTCTACAAATATGTACAATTGTAAATCACTTTTTTATATACATAGATACTTTTATAATATATATATGGTGCAAATAGGTACATATATAGGCTCATAAAATCACTCAAGAATAATGAACATTATATATGTGCACGTGTGTGTTTTCTCAACAAAAAGAAAAAAGAAAAAAAAAGAATAATGAACATTATCATCATATTTATTTTGATGATAAATATAATAATAATTATTTTAATGGTACGAGTGTCTAGAATTAAAGATTGGAGTTATTTGTAATACAATAACTCTCCATTTCAAGCTACCGGGGCCAGATGATAAACAAAAAAATAAATAAATAAATAAAAAATTCCAAATCAGTATTCATATAGTATTAACAAATTATTAATCAAGACAAATACGTAAAATCATTATTTCTTAATACATTAAGATACATTTATCTATTAACAAAGACAAATGATACAAAACACCATTAGTTTTTATTTGTTATTATTACTATTATTATTATTTTTTGAATAAAATTTGTTGTGTTTTGGATTGAGAACTCACATGGGTTTGTTTAGGGCTTATACCATTTTTTTTTTAAGGCCCAAGGCGGCCAAGCCCTTTTAAACCCCCCTCCTAGATCCGTTCCTGATACACATAAGTATTTAAATTTATTTGTCAATTAATATTAAAATGCACCAACAAATATCAATGATCACTTCCCAATATTAACGATTTGCCTTTAAGTGAAGTAGATATTTGCGGTAAACAGGAACACCAAAACTAAAAGTTAAACATACATTTAAATTTTGGTGAAGGGCTCATAACGTAGCGTTGGCCTCACTTTGTGTTGGACAGCAACGTGTGGAGCGAAGCCATCACGTTGGTTGGGGCTCATATTATTTAGCACCTCCCTCAATTATGAAATAGTAGTAAGATAAGTGAATTAATGGCCGACAAAGTAATTTATATAATACAAAACTTAGGTACAATATTTTATATGTTATTTTTTAGGTTTCTTTTTTAAGATTCAGCCATATTAATACTTATCTAAAAATTACACTTCTATCCCATAAAAAAAATTTTAGATGACAGAATCTTGAAACAGTATCTAAATACAGTATCTAAGTCTTTCTTATTTCTGATTTACATTAAAAACCAACTGGTGTCTTGATCTGATGATAAACAGTATCATCAAGAACGAACGTCATAAATTAAAACTATCTCTAAAAAAAAAAAAAAAAGTCTTGCTCGTTCCTCTCTCTCTCTCTCTCTAAATATATATATATATATATATATATATATATATATATATATATATATATATATATATATATATGTATGTATAGACACACGTTGATTAATAGCTAATGTAATAAATAATTAAGAGGGTAGAATGCACTTTTGTCTTTTTTTGAAAGGAGAATGCACTTTTGTCTATTTTTTCGCACGACGTAGGTCCCTAATCATGTTGGCTGATGAGGCTCATAATGTGATGATGACTACGGTGTCCTTACTATCTGTCGGCAACCACTTCCTTAAAAAAATCACATCTTGTGAAAAAAAAAAAAAATCACATCTTAAAAACAGCTTTACATCGTCATAAAACAAACATATCATAAATATCTATGAAAATAGTTATGTTAGTCCAAAGCTAAATAAATAAATAAATAAATAAATAAAACTATAATCTTATATTAAGAACTCCACTGAAAGGGGATTGTAACACGTAAAAAGTGAGCAATTTTTAGATATTCTTAGGGTATAAAAAATGGTACTTTTCTCTTATATTTATGATTATTCATTAAATTTATAGTGGAGTCTATTATAAATGTGAGAGGAAAAAACACAATTTTTTTATACTTTAAGAATACTTAAGGCTTTTACGTAAAAAGCAAGAAGATTATTTTTTATTTATTGAAAGAGTGATTTGATTATCTATTAATTTCTAAGAGTAATTCATCAAATTGGTTAAATATAAAATAATAATATCTAGGCAATCGAAATATTAAAAATAAAAAAGTTAATTTATTCGAGATAATTATTTATTTACAAAATAGTGTCTCAAGTAGCAGCTAGCTCAAGATTCCATTTACTAGCTTCGCTAATAATTTCTCAAAACAATCCATAATACAAATGATATGGTTTGAGTTAAGTAAAAAAAGATTCAAGGCCTACAGGTCGTTATCTGTTTTCCCGGAGACCAATTATGGATTTTCGGTTAAAAAGCAAAAGTTCAAATGGGAATGAGAAATGATATGTCCACAACATTTTTATAACAAATCCTAAGTGGCAGGATGTTACTGGATGTTATTGTTGGGGCAAAAAAGTAATCTTAGTGTTAGGTTCAAATTTGAACCAATAACAACTAACCACCTATGATTTGTTGTAAAAATGTTGTGGACGTAGCACCTCTCAATGGGAATATGTGTTATCAAAAGATTTCCTGTGATTACCCAAACATATTAATTTCCCTTTTATATATATATATAAATAAATAAATGAGTTCAAGTTACACTTGGTATAACTCAACAAGAATTACACTTTTTTTAAGTCATAGATTTCTAATTGATCTAATGGTTAAAAAAATAACATTAAATGCTAATTGATTTACACATTATTCACTTAATTAATATCACATTATTCACTTAATTAATATCAATTTTGTTTCTCTCTCCTTACTCATTGTTTAAAACCTTTTACATATATATTCTTTTTTTTTTGGCTGAATGACTTTACAAATATATTTACAGTACTCTTTTACCCTACATCTTCTTCTACCATACTACCACTACTACTCTCTCTTTTCTTGTACATGTCTGCCATATCTTTCTTTGTTTTTCTTTTTCTTTCTAAGTCTTTGTTCCTCCTCTCTATACTCTTGTGCCACTTTCAAATTGGATCTATTATCTCCCCACCCTATTTTTTTTTATAAATTTTTTATTATCTCTATGTAGTTTCATCTAGAGCTTCTTTCTTCTTTTTTCCGCTAGGTAATATTTGACGCCCATAACTCTTGAAACCCAAAGAAGATAAAAATGGAAGAGAAAATTTGAAAACAAACTTTGAATTAGAAAAGTAATTGAAATTTAATCGTAACTGTGTTGTTGTTCCTGAGTTTCAGTTTGTAAATTGGATTAGTTTTAATGGGCAAATAGATCTAACGGAGACTACTAGTTCAAAGAGTGTCGGTGCCCCTCCAAAGCCATAGTTTGGGTAGTTCTTAACTTTGTGAGACTTACTCTCTCATTCAAGAAGAATAAAAAGAGATTAAAATTACAATCAAATTGATGATGTGGTAGTAATTATTTGATGCTTATAATTGCTACTCCTGGTGTTAATATTTTTGCTTGAACATTTTATGAAAATGGACGAGGAAAGTGATAGAGGAAAAATAAATTACAATGAAATAAAGAGAGAGAAAAAGAGAGACAAGAAGTAATTAATTAGGAGAGAGTTAATAACGACGTTATTAATTAGGTAAGAATTTAATGATGATATGGAAAAAATGTGTTTTCTTTTTTACTGTTAGATATTTTGGAAATCTATGGCTTAAAAAATATGTAACTTTTGTAGAGTTACACCAGGTGTAACTTGAACCCATCTCATATATAAAACATTAAAGTTCTAGTTTCAGCAATTCAAATGTAGGAGAAGGTTTTTTACGCTTTCAATTATCAAGGGCTTGTTTGGTAGAGATTTCTAGTAAAATTGTTTGTATTTTTTGGAAATATGTGTGAGTGAAAAAGTATGTGAAAATATGTGTAATGTTAATGAAAACTGTTGTTTAAACAGCGGTAACAAATGGGCCCCAAGTTTTTTAGCTTAGATTTAATACAAGTAAATTATTAAGTCAATATCAAATTTATTATCAAGCTTAAAAATATCATGTCTTGGCTTGAGCTTGAACTTGAATCGACTCCCTAGTTTGTATTCTAAAAATATGGGTACAAAATAATAATCTTGCTAAACTACCTATGAAAAGGCAACTTAGATTTTATTGGTAATGGTTATTAAAAATAAACTATTGGTAACAATTGATGATGCAAAAAATCGTCATTTGAACTCCTCGTTGATATAGATGGACGAAGGCGTTTGCCTCGCCAAAGATGAACCTGTTGGTGTTGTTCTTCTTTGTCTTTATCAATACAGATGGACAAAGCTGTTAGCTTCATCCAAAGACGAACTTGAAGTGAGATATGAAATAGAGAAATATGGATACACTGGTGTGGCGTTTGCCAAACACCCTCCGATGATTAAGTTAAACTGGGATTCAATTGAAGTATATTGCAAAAGAATTCAACTTGAGAATAGTTTAGAGTTATGTGTACCTGTTTGTGGGTTTTTTATAGCCCTTGTTTTTTTTTTCTGAATGAATATCTACATTCATGAGATATGGAGCCGTTGGTATTAATGGCTAGCTTTTATTGTCTGTCAACGGCTATTTGTCCGTTGATGTCCATATGTTACTTCTTAACTGTCTTAGGCATTGAATGTCTTTTATGGATTCATTTGTCATTGATGTCCATACGCTACGCCTTACATTGAATAACGTTTAACTCGTCCATTGAGAAATGGACAATCTTAATAATTCATCAGTAATGTATGTGGAGGCGTAATGGACTTCAATAGTCTTCTGCCCGTTGGTCTGTCGGTTACGCTTTTTCCTGTTTGGCACGTTAACCATTACTCATGTCATTTATGGGGAACTCATTTAATGTATACTATAGTTGTTCATCACATGGAGGATGTTAGCTTGATGGACGAAGCTGGCTTGATGGACGATGTTGGCTTGAAGGATGAAGCTGGCTTGATGTACGAAGCTAGCTTTCTCTTCTTTTGGATGATGGTGATTTTTCTGCTCATCAACAATGACTTATCTTGGCTTAAATAGGCAATGTTGTTGCATAAAATGTGTTCAATGTGAGACATTAGAGAAATTCTAAGGTACCTTTTCTTTTGCTAGGTACTATAGTTAACCTGCTAACAGTGGTTACCAAACATCACATTTAATGATTCTAACGTTATATTGGGCAGTACGAATATCACATATAAATGTACTATTGTCACATTTAGTGGTTCTTTAGTTTTTAGTCACATTGAATGACTTTATTGTCATATTAAACAGTACCAACATCACATATGATCATACTTTTGTCACATTCAGTAATTAATTACCTTATTTTTCTACTCACATTAGATCGTTCCAACGTCACATGCATTTAATAATACTAATATCATATATAATGGTACTTTTGTCACATTCGATAATTTCTTTATATAGAGAAGGAGACACATGGTCAATTGATGGATTTTTTTAGATTTGATGTAGAGATATTTTTATTTGAGTTATTTTGTACTTGACGTGAATATTCAGTTTTTTTTTAAAAGCTTATGTTAAGCATGCCACATCAACTGTTTTCAGAATGTTTGTAAAAAATTTAGTGGCTTTAGCATTACTTTTAAAACAATATATTAAAATCTCATTGCTGCCTAACTTTAAGACAATAATGTATTAAAAGCACAAGGCATTAAAAAATACAAATGCACTGTCACAAATTATGATTGAATTCCACTTTGTCCCTGCAGCGTTAGTGAAGTTTCACCAACGACCTCCCTACGTACCCTCTAATTCACCCTCCATATTTCTCCATGTATTTATTGGGTTGGCAGAAGAGCCTATATAAAGTTTGACTACCATGTGAAAAACATAAATGGGTTGGGTTGAGGCAGGAGTAGCGAAATGTGGCCCAGGAAAAGAAGAAGAAATTTCCTTACGTGTGTCTATAGTGTTGTGGGGAAAGGGGGAAATTATTGACTCCAACAAAGACTGATGCCAAAATTAGTTAATGACGCCTAATTAGTAGGTTTCTCCACAAAAAAGGAAAAAGAAAAAAGAAAAAAAGACGCCTAATTAGTAAAAAGCAAAAAGAGCTAGGACTCTTATTAGCTCAACCAAATATTTTTAGTTAATGTTTTCAAAGAAAATGTGTAAGATTTAAAAAATGTTTTGAGCCTTTAAGTCGAAGAAGGATACCCTATTTCAGGTGTATGTTTTTTCCCTCTTACAAGTTGGTGAGACTCACTGTTAAAGGGGAGAAACATACACCTATTTTCTTCTATTCAAAGTCACCTTAAAAGTTCAATGTATGTATACTTTGAAGTCAATGTTCAGCGTTAATGAATGTACCACATTGGGCAACCTATTCGGTCCCAAATAGTAGTAATTGCTAGCAAACATGTGTGCCTTATTAACATGGTGACCTATGCACTTTTGGTGCAGTGGTTACTATACAAGTATAAATGCTTGTAAAGTGTGGAGGGCAAAAGTCGGAGTTCAAGTCTCCAGGAAAAAACTTTACATACACATATATTTAGATTAAATTTGAATAGAAATTTTATCATATATATATATATATATATATATATATATATATATATATATATATGGTGACCATCATTGTCAGTGCAGTTATTACCAATGGATAAACGAAATAGTGGCAACATTTCAAGTGTTATTAGTGGAGCATTTAATTGTAGTAGTGTACATAGTCAAGGGTTGATGACCCCAGTTTCATGGAGGTCTTGCCGTAAGCCTGAATCCTCAAGGTAGGGTCCTACGTTCCCTAATTAATAGCCTTGACTTAACTGGGGAATTATCTGCATAATGATCAGAGGAAGGTCTAGGCTAGGTCAAGATAAACTCAACCAGCCTATGTGTTTCACAATTCGAATGGAGTGTGTGAGATGCCACCGAGGAGGCCACCCATGATCATCTCTATACAATTTTTTTTTTGGGTAGATTAATACTTTTTTTTTCTTCTTTGATCCATGAATATTGGCTAATTATAATTCAATGGCAAAGGCCAAATTCTAGCTTGAAAAGCTGTTGGAAATGGACTAATGAAGTCATAAGTTTATTCAACAACTTAATGGTATAATAATGGTATGGATTATAAATTCATTAGACTTACTGATATAACAAACTTCATAATTTTTTTCACAATTGTTGAGGTGACAAATTATGATTTGTGTACAATAAAACTATAAAAGTGATGCTAGAATTAGTTCTTAGGATTTTTAGGCTATTGACTTGAATATCTTCTCGTGGTTTGCTTTCTCGCCTGTAAAACCTAATCCATCTTTCACGTGTTTAAAATGGAGTGAATTTAATGGTATGAGTTTGATAATTAACAAATTTGAATGAGTATTTTTTTTTTTTTGAGATAGAAATCATACTCTAACATAATCAAAGTATATATATATAAAGCTCATTATTAAAAACTTGAATTCCGTCCTTTACTCCCTTGACCCACAAATACTGGTATTTGTGGAATAACTATCATGCCAGGAGTGTGTGGTGATCAATTTTAATGTGAATTATTGTCAAGTTAAGATGTTAAATTAATACTTTAACCTCCCAAATGTGCCAAATATAGTATTCTTGAAACTACACATCAATCTAGCAAAAGTATATAGTATTCTTGAAAGCTTCTACTTTGATTTTGCTCTTATTAATTAATTAATCTAAAAACAATTTCACACTAAGTTTCAAAATTGGTTGAAGTAGTTAATTGTGAGTGGTGGATAATCATTTTCATATAAACACACCATTTTAGCAAGCTGAAAATTGGGTATGTCCTAAACTTAGTGTTTAGTATTTATCCTAAAAACGACTTTTTTTTGGGAGTTAAATTATGACAGTTGTTGGTTAAAAAGACTCTTACATGTTTAAAAAAAAAAAAAATTATGTTAATGAATTTTTTTAAAATACAACTGCACTTTTATCAGGTTTAAGTAAAATACTAATCCAGACACATTTATTACATCTTCAACTTTTGAAAAATGTTCTTATTAGAAAATATTCAAATCTAGTACAATAACAATTGTTTTTCAACGACTGTCATTGAAAGTTAAAAGGTTCACTTTTAATTTTAGCTCTATCCAATTGGGCCACCTTTTGTATGATATAGGGCATCATCCCTATCGGCTCAATCCCATCTTAGGCCCTTGTTAATGCTAATCAAATCAACTAGTTCGCCTTGTCCTTCTTCTCTTCTTCAATAAATTATCCTTATTTACCCAAAAATAAATAATAATAATAAAGTCAAAACCGCAACCACAAGGCCCACCTTCTGTTTCCACTCCTCCCATTCAATTCCCAAGACCAACAAAAGAAAGCTCTATATATGATACTACTCTCTCCAATTCCCAACTCCTACTACTTCAAAATATTTCATTGTGGTACTGATGTACATACTTCACATATCAAAAACTATCTTCTTTTTTTGAGAAGACAAAAAATATCCTCTTTATGAATATTGTGTGCATCTCTTGCTGTTTTCTTGAACAAGATGGCTTTATTCTTGGTGGGTCTTTGTTAATATTTTGTGGGATTTTAGGTTTTATTTGTGTGTGTTTTTAGTTCTTACTTCACTACACTCTATTTGTTTGAAAAGAAAAAGAATAAATAGCATCTGTTGCAAGGGGGTTATCAATGGATCCATTGATAGTATTTTTATGATCCGGATCATAAAAATGTCTTTCATTCTCTATTTTATTGGGTTGCATGCAGTATGGGGTTCTTAAGTTCTAATTACTTGATGGGTCTTCTCTTGTTTGCCTTTGCAAGTTTGGTGCCGATGGGTATAGTCGAAGAACCTCATTTAACCGCCCCTTCTGCATTATAATTGTACAGTTTGTAAGATTCCGACATGATACAGTAAAAAATAAAACTGTAGCACTGAGGTTGCCAACCTTGTCAGTTGTCACCATGGAGGACCTTCACTATGCATTCATGTTCTCTCTAATTCTTTTGAAAGGACACGTTCTCTCTAATTTAATATTGAATAAACTAAAGTACAATTTCTTAATATTAAGTATTGTACTTTCACTTCTTAAATTAAATTAAGATATATGATTGTATTGATTAACATATATATGATTGTATTGAATAACATAGTACTAGTATAAGGAAAATTTTTAAGCACCGTTAGGATATGAAGAAATTTAAGAATTGATTAATATATAGTACTAAGAAAATTTTTAGGTACTCTTATAGGGGGAGAAATTTAGAAATGAAAATTGTCTTACTCTACCTAACCCGCTCCACAAAAATAGTGGGATGGAGATGAGGTAAAATTTTAGCCCTGCATCATGAAGTGGGACTGAAGTAAGACAAAATCATGCGAGTAGGGGTGGAAACCCCATCTTTCGACTCCGCACTACTCAATTGCTATCCTTAGAAAAATTGTGCTCCTTCCTCTCATATTCGTGATGACTTTTGCCGTGAATTTAATTAGTAAATCTCACTATAAATATGAGAGGAGAAAATCTCATTTTTCGTGTTTCGGGTAGATCTACCCGAAACACGAAAAATGAGATTTTAAGTAACAAAATTATCTCCCAAAGGATATACTTAAAATCACTAATGTAAATCATTGACTAATGTAATTACATAGTTGAAATCAATTAGAGAATTTAAGTAACCATGTTTAAGTTATTATCTCTGTCAATTGTATACTTAACTGTTGAAGTTGATATATAGAAAATTAAAAGAACAAGAACGGAGAAAAATCAAACAAAATCCATACCAAAATAAAAGGAAGTAACATGAAAAATTCATGGCTAGTAGGCCTCCATCTATCCATAGTGGAGGTACCCAGTAGAAAAGGCAAAGTGTAACTGGCAAATACTAAAATTATATGGACGGTCAAGCCATTACGGTCATGCCAAGTGCGAAGTTGGGACATGTGGGACTGGGTAGTGGTACTGTGAATCAGTGATGAGCCCAAGTGAGTCCAAAACATTATATCGATCTTGACCCAAGCCCCCTTACATAAAGGGATGAGTTGAAAACAAGCCTAGTAGAACCCAACCCTTTGTATAAATGAGTTGGGAAAAGTCAAAGAAGCCTAGAACCTTCACTTTTTTTTTGATGAACTGAAAATCTTTATTCCAACAGCTGCCAAAAAAAAAGGGCAGGAATACCATTTCCATCCTTACATTTTCAGCCAATTTTCATTCTAGTCCCTACTTTTTAATTTTATCACTTTTAGTCTTTCTGGAAAACGCATTTCGTTGTGGTCCCTACCATCATTTTAGCGATGGAATTTTCCTACGTGGAAGATGGCGAAATAAAATATTATTTTACCATTGCAAACGTGTCAGCCCAAGCTCACCACCTCAGCTTCCTGCTATTAAGATACCCACGTGAGCCTCACGCGACCAACTCCCTAACAAACCCACTCATGTGTAAAGCTCATCTCCCACATAAAATCTTCCAAATAAGTTGAAATCCCTAACCCCTAAATTCACGACCCCACTCCTCTCCCACAGCATTGCCTAAACAAACATCATTTGTCATGATCCGAGCTCATGGAATCAAGTTTTGTCTCAATTGGGTGAAGCTTGAAGAAGAGAGGTCCAACCACATGCTTCTTCAATGAAAAACATGTGCTGGTGGTATTGTGGACACCTGAGAACCCTAGCAAAAGGTTCTACGGGTGTCCAAATTTCTGGGTAAGTAAGCACGTGTATTTAATTTCTGACTTTCAATGTATTGGGTTGAAGATGCAATGGGCTGACCATGTAATGGGTTGAACTGATTTGGGAAATTTCAATGTAATTTCTGACTTTCAATGTAATGGGCTAAATATTTTTGTTGCGTATGATATTTTGGTAGTTGACCTTCCAACATAGCAGTTGATCTTATAGTGACTCTATTGTGCCTTTGGATGTTAGGCTGGACGCAAGTGCAACTTCTTCCAGTGGCGCGACAATGAAATCTGTGATCGTGGCAATGTGTTGATCCTAGAGTAGAGGCAACGGATATTAACACTTGAAGCTGAGATTGTAGGCTATAAGAAGAGAGAGAAGAGGTTGTTGCTTTGCTTGGGGATGTCACTGGTGATATATGGGATGCTGCTTTGTATGGTCCTATCTTTGGTTGGTTAGATAGGTTGGGTGAAAATGGTTAGAGAGGTGGGTAGGAATTAGTATTGGGATTTAGTGGAAAGGCCAAACATTTTGTGTAGGTTAATTTGTAAGTTTTGGCAGTTTGGTAAGAGGTGTTATGTGTTGCTCTGTGCTGGAAAGTGGTGGTATGTTTTGGTCAAGCTAAAGGCATATGGTTGTATGTTTTTGTAGTGTGTTTCGTATTAGAATTGGAAACACCTAATTCAACCTGTAATTTGAACTACTCATTGATATTATGGCGTGTGTCCAATTTTTGTTGGCAATTGATGTGTTGTTAGGCTTATATTTATTAATATTGTATTGTGATATTTATGTGTAGTGCATTTTTTGACATGTAATGGTTGAAATTTTGGACCTAGCATCACCAACACCACTTGCAAGTTTGTTGGACCAACATCACTCTCAACATCAATTTCAACATCTCTTTCAACATGTTTCCTTACTTTAAGGGTTGTTGTACCTATTATGTATGAATCATTGACATGCTATGGTTGAAAATGAGAAGCTAACATCATGAATGCATCAATTTTTACCAGTTTTTGTACCTACCATGAATGCATTTATGATCTATTATGGTTGAAAATTGTAGGCTTACAATTTGGTCTTGGAATCAATGTCAAAACAACTATAAAGAGACAAAGAGTAGCATATCACTTTTCATCATTTTTCAAAACAACTTTATGTGCTTAACATCACCTTTCATTAATCAATGTGTCAACTTTTGGTGCACCACATCAAAACAAAACACAATGCACCAAAACAGCAATATAGTTAATGCTTTACAACCAATTTGTTCAGGCTTCACACCAAACAGCCAAATAGTTCAAGCTTTACATCCAATTAGTTCAAGCTTTACATATATGTACCAAAAGCCATGTTTCAAGCAACATAAATAACAAAAAATGGGTACTATATACAAGGCACATAGTCTCCCAAGACCATGGCCAGAAGACTGGCTTCCAGCAAACCTCATTGCCTCCATATATCTTACTGCATTCCTAGTTGCATTGAGTGTCTCAGAGGTGACTGTCCTCCTCCTCTTTTGTCTGTTTTACCTTGAATTGGGTTAGGTATTAGCTGAGGGTGGAGGTGCACTTGTGAACACATTAGGTGGGATGGTTGGTGGTGCACTTTGTACAGATGGCTCAGCATTGGTGGTTGGTGTTCCAGCAACTAGTGTGCTTGCATTGCCATCCCTGGTAGCCTACAATCAATCAAACATTAAGTAAGCAATCAACCTACTATCGATCTACAATCATTGAGCAAAACACAGTAAATTTACCTTTCTAGTGGTCCTTCTGGCTTGATTTGCACTCCCAGGTAGGGGGGAGTTCCCTCATACTTCTCCCTTGCAACTTATCCTATTGTGCCCTAACTTCCCACAAGACTTGCATTGCTTGGAAATTCATATTTCCCTATTCTTTCTATGACTTCTAGGTTCATCAGGTTCTTGAGCCCTCTTCTTCTTAGGCCTGCTAGGAAGTCTGCTTTTGATAGGAGGCTGCACAGGTGGCAGCCCATTGGGTTTCCACATGTTCTGGCCATTGATTGGATCAACGAGGGGCTTATGGCATGCAATGTATGTGGACTTTTTATAGCTGTCATTAACATATTTTTCAGCATCTTCCCTGTTGAAAAAGATGCAAGAAATGGTGTGGGCATAGTGTATGCTAGTGATGTCCCACTTCCTATAGTTGCACTTGTATTCAGCCAAATCCATCATGAAACTCTCCAAGCCATTCTTCACTTTAAACTTAATATGCCCAGCCTAACATGCTAGCCACCTGTTGCAGGCCATCTTCTCCTTGTATAGTCTCTTCCTTACCTTAATCATTTCCCTGTAAACTTGAAATCTGATCATTAGATACATCCTAATGTTCTCAAGTTGCAAGCACATATACATAAATGGGGAAAATATCAATCATATAACATAGACATTCATGCAACAATGATAAAGCACAAATATCAGTAAATTGTATAGGTGGCATACCATTGTGATTATAGGTTTGCTCCTAAATTTCAGTATCCTACTATTGAAGCTTTCACACATGTTATTCAAGACCATGTCACTTTGACCATCATTACTGAACATATGCCTAGCCCATATAGTAGTTAAGTGAGACTGCAACCACTTGTATGCATCTTCATCAACCTCCATTTCATTCATTGCCCTCTCATGTTCCTGTTGATAAGTGGCTTTAGCAGCTTTCCAAAACAGGTCATTGATAAGTACACCAGGGTAGTTCTTCCTCAGGTTATTATATAAGTGTCTGCAACAAATTCTGTGCTCGTATTGTGGCCTGTTGTCAACAAAGGACTGCACCAATCCTTACCAAAAATAAAAATTTATTGCATGTTAAAAGCTAACACTTCTACCATTAACAATTAGGAAGTGCATGTGAGAGGGAAGTACTCACCTTCTGTTGATCAGTTATGAACACCCATCTCTTTGACATCACCTATGTCAGCCAGCAATAAATTCAGAAACCAAGTCTATGAGTCCTTGGTTTTAGCCTCAACAACAGCATATGCAAATGGAAAGTACTCCTCATTTGGATCTCTACCAATAGCAAACATCAACTGCCCACCTGTCTTGGTCTTCAAGTGGCATGCTTTTAATCCAATGATTGGCCTGTATCCAGCCAAAAAGCCCTTCTTGCAACCTTCCAGACAAATGTACAACCTTTCAAAATATAGTACCCCAACTGCCAAGCCCAGTTGCTCAGCTGCCAAGTCACCATCATTGAAGATATACACCTTCATCAATACTATGCTTTCTAGACTGCACCTTCTCAACTCCTCATAATACTCCCAAAGTTGGTTGGATTATGCTGTATGAGCACCATCAACAAGCTTTTGAGCTTTATCCTTAGCCCTACTTGCCTTGGTTGTACTTATATTCACCACAAACTTCTCATGCACAGCATCCTGAATATCTTTCAGTTTCATGTCTGGCTGTCTCCTAACTCTCTTCACTAACTTCCTCCCAATGTATGATGTTTTGCACCTTGGATTTTTATAACACTTGGTGCATGCGCGGTCCTTGTTCAAAGTTTTTAACATGTAGCTTTTCGCCATTGGCATCTTTGCAAGGTAGGCTACAAACTTGCACCCTGGCTGGCAACGGGCTCTCACCCTAAGCAAATTATTTTTAACAAATCTAATAGCCCAACCTCCATGGATTGTATAGTCAGTTATTGCTTCCTTAAATTTCTTGGGTGAGATAAACATCATATCTTTTTCAAACCTAAGATGCTCAGCGTTGGCCATTGGCATAAATATTGGAAACCTGCTCCTAGTGGAGGTGTCTACCTCAACAGATGGATTTTCATCATCACTTGAAGCATCTGCATCTGCACCTGCACTGTCAGAGGAGGATTCATCAAGGCTAAGTAGCTCCTCACTCTTATAGTCAACTTCATTATACCAGCACCCATAGGGTCTAGTTCAACCCCAATTTCATCACTTTGTTGGTCACAACTGTCATCACTGTCTTTACCTATATTCAATGGTTGCTGTTCTGCCTCATCCTTTATGTCACCACCCTCAGTATCACTACTATCCTCTATTTGACCATCAACTGGTTCCTATTGTTGGTTCTTAGCCATAGGTTCTTTGCCTGCCCTCCTAGCAAAAAACTTGTCTAGCATCTGCCTCTAATGGTTCACCCTGGTTAGCGTTATCAAACTCAACATCATCATGTCCTCCAAATTGTGAAAAATCAGGTTTGTACTCATCATCAACATCTTTATGGTCATCATCAACATCTCCACCAAAGTTTGAGAAATCATATCTGTAGTCATCATAAGTTCTATGGTCATTATCATCTCTATGGTCAGAATCATCTTTGTACTCTGCATGCTCATGATAATGATCACTCTAACTATCACTATCAATGTCTCTATCACTGTCACTACTCACACAACACATCATAAATTCATCATCAACTTCATTTTCTATAACCTTTAAGGCTTGAGCATCTGCAGGGTCTACTTCACCAGGTCCTCTAACCTCTAAGGGCTCAACATCCTCCACTTCCATCTCAATAGGCTCATCCACTAGATGTTCCACAAATATGTGAATCTCTCTATAACCCTTCACTAGGTTTGTCATAAACACAACATAATCATCATCTACAACTTGGTGGAAATTTGCATGCTCTAGGTTCACACCAGGCATCTGAAACCAAAGCCTATCAACTTCTCTGTACCCAAACTCCCTACATATAGCCTCAATCTCCACTTTTGACAATATATCTAGGTCACAATTCTTTACTTGGTCTACTGTTCCTCCCATATACACCTGAGGGTCCCATGTGAAATGCCCACCATGGTGAACATGCAGAGTAAAACAGCCATCCATCCTGCATGTATGCAATTTACTAATGCACAGTTATTCACTTTTCAAAATAAAAATACGATTTTAAGCTAATGCACTAATAAACAAATGAAAACCAACCACATAAACAACATCAGAGGGAACACATGGACCCAAACATTTCTTGAAAAGGAACACAGAATACAGCCAAACACTATAATACAAATACCAACAAAATCATTTTTTTAAGCTAATGAAATAATAAACAAATGAAAACCAACAACATAAACAACATTAGAGGGAACACATGAACATAACCATTTTTCAAAAAGGAAGACAAAATATAGCCAAACAATATGGCAATATAATAAATAAAAAAAAACCAACAAAAAGATACAATTTTTTATCACAGTCAACATTGTGGTCCTTGATAACGGTGTCTACTACACGAAGCTATAAAGAGAGAGACAAAGAGAGAACGAAATAGCGAGAGAGAAAGAGAACATACCAGAAGTAGCCAATCTAGATTCACAATCACAACTTCGTTTCAACATATACCTCTACTTGCAACATCTCATTCAAGAAAGCACTTTTAACATCCATTTGATATAGCTTGAAATTCAAATGACTTGCTATGGCCAACAGTATCCTAATGGATTCTAGTCTTGCTACCGGTGCAAAAGTCTCATCAAAATCAACCCCTTCCACTTGTGTGTAACCTTGAGCAACAAGTCTTGATTTATTTCAAATAATAGTACCATGTTCATCTGACTTGTTCTTGAAAATCCACTTAGTTCCAATCACATTAACTCCTTTTGGTCTAGGAACTAATTCCCACACATCATTCCGAACAAATTGATGAAGTTCTTCATGCATAGAATTAACCCAATCAGAATCTTGAAGTGCTTCATCCACCTTTTTCGGTTCAAATTGGGATAGATAGCATGAGTGAGTAATGACATTCAAGGCTTTGGATCTCAATCTCATGTTATCATTCAGACTATCCAATATGTTTGTGACAGGGTGATTTAACTTTACTCTTGAAGATGAACCTTTGACTAGAGATGTGGAGGTACCTTTTTGTTCTGATGAAGAACTGGGCTTATTTTGTTTTTGTTGAGCTTCATGAACCGGGGTAGATGGTTTTGAACTTGATGGTACTAAAACAGCATCGTTCAACAATAGTTGCTCTTCATCACTATGCTTCCTAATATAATCATCAGGAATAGGATCATCAATTTTCACAGTCTTTTCTTGAACCGGAGGAGTGTTTTCTGATTGAGTTCTAAACACAGTTCATCATTGATCACCACATTTGAAGACTCCATGACTGTTTTAGTTCTTAGGTTGTAAACTCTGTAAGCTCTACTAGTGGAGGAGTATTCTAGAAAGTATCCCTTGTCGCTCTTTGCATTAAACTTCTCTAGGTTCTCCCTATCACGTAGAATATAACAGTCAATGCCAAATATCTAGAAGTATTTGAAAACCGGCTTCTTTCCTCTCTAGAGTTCATAAGGATTTTTCTTGGAATCAGGTCTGAAATAAACCCGGTTAAGTGTATGACAAGCAGTGTTAACTGCTTCTCCCCAAATGGACTTAGGCATCTTTTTGTTATGTAGCATGACACAAGCCATCTCTTGAACAACCCTGTTCTTCCGTTCCACTATTCCATTTTGTTGTGGTGTCTTGGGTGAAGAGAACTCTTGATGTGTGCCTTGATCATTGCAGAAGGTAGCCAGCTTTAAGTTTTCAAATTCCCTTCCATGATCGCTTCTAATTCTGGTTGTCACAGTTCCTTTCTTAACCTGCAATTTTTTGCACAAATGTATCATCTTTTCAGGAGTCTCGGCTTTATCTCTCAAAAGCAC